>NW_022631129.1:1339424-1459103 GCF_010015895.1 Lontra canadensis | reverse complement strand
TCATCATTAGCCATCATAGAGATTCAAATCAAAACCACATTGAGATACCAGTTAGAATGGCCAAAATTAACAAGACAAGAAACAACAAGTGTTGCAAAGGATGTGGAGAAAGGGGAAACCTCTTACACTGTTGGAGGGAATGCAAGTTGGTGCGGCCAACTTGGAAAACAGTGTGGAGATTCCTCAAAAAAATAAGAATAGAGCTACCCTATGACCCTTCAATTGCACTACTGGGTATTTACCCCAAAAATACAAAAGTAGTGAAAAGAAGGGCCATCTGTACCCCAACGTTCATAGCAGCAATGGCCACAATTGCCAAATGGTAGAAAGAGACTAGCTACCCTTCAACAGACGAATGGATAAAAAAGATATGGTCCATATGTACAATGGAATATTACACCTCCATCAGAAAGGATGAATACCCAACTTTTGTATTAACATGGACAGGACTAGAGGAGATTATGCTAAGTGAAATAAGTCAAACAGAGAAAGTCAATTATCCTATGGTTTCACTTACTTGTGGAGCATAAGGAATAACATGGAGGATATTAGGAGAAGGAAAAGAAAAGTGAATTGGGGGAAATCAGAGGGGGAGATGAAGCATGAGAGACTGCAGACTCTGAAAAACAAACTGAAGGTTTTGGAAGGGAGGAAGGGGGGGTATGGGTGAGCCCAGTGGTGCGTATTAAGGAGGGCACTTATTGCATGGAAAACTGGGTATCGTACATAAACAATGAATCTTGGAACACTGAAAAAAAATAAAATTAAATTTAAAAAATATATCAAGTCTTTAGGAAGAAGGCTTAGGAAAAAGTAAAAGTTGACATAAAATTCTGACTTTGCCTCTTCATTGTCCTCCTCTTCTCCTCCTGCACTGAGTATCATTCACCCTTAGCACACACAGTGATAAACAAGTTGGCCCAGGTGAAGCAGCAGGTGGCAGCAGCCTTGGCAGTTGATTAGGAAGTATGTCCTTGAAGATTTATAGCCTCAGAAATAGACAACGCAGAGGAGGGAAAAGGCTGTGGGATTTGAACTAATGTCTTTTGAGCAGATTTCAATTGTCAAATCCCATTTATCCTTGGACATCCTTAAGCTTGAAAAGAGGAAGTATTTTTAGGTTAAAGATCTTACATCTAAGTAAGCTAGTAACCATTGGTAAATTTTTCTGAGTTTTCAGGTATGCTTTATAAATTCCTGGTCTATGGTAAGTGGTCAATGGTAATTAGTTTTTATCCTGATGATTAGGATGATTATTATCATCTGATCAATTCTGTTTTCTTTAGTTCACTTATCATCCAACAAAGATGGTCTGCTCTGTGTCCTTCCTATCCATACAACCAATGGGGTTTCATTTCCACTCTGATATTTTCTCCTCCACAGAACATGTGACAGTCATACAAGGGGTGATGACACTAAGTGCTGTGGCAGTCACTGTTTTAGAATATCTGTTTCTATTATGAAAATGAAGAAGAGTTTCATTTATTCATGAATCCCTTCAAGAAAAATTTGCAAGTTTATAAGGAATATAAGTTTTTATTGGCATTTTCCATGAAGTAAATTTAATATGCCCAGCAATTACTGGAGAAAATGAGGGGTGTTAGCTATGAAACAGAGGTCATCACAGAAATCTCAGAAGACAATAAACTTATAAAACAATTACTTTTATTGCTCCATTTCCATAAAGTCCTCATCTTTAATGTGGGATAAGATAGCAAAACATAATAAGGACAAAACAGAGTCAACCACTGCATAATACATATTTTCACTATGATGTTTCTAAGGACATACTTGCTTTTGATCATTAGCACATAAAATGATTACTGAATATTCAAAGTTAAATTCATTTCCCTCTCCCCACAATTCTACTTGTGGCCTTAACTTTACCTTCAATGACCCTCAAAGATTTACCATTAATATACTATGATAGGAAGAAATGAGGCACTCTTATAAGTTGTTTATAATTACTCAAGATATCATATTGACTTTTTAGCCCAATAATTGGAACTTTTAAACTAGTGTTTTCTTTTGCTTGGTTTTGTTTTTAATTTGCTTTAGTGTTAAGTGTCTAGGAAATGTTTTTACTTCAGTTTGCGTATATCACAACCGTCCAGTTCAGGTCAGTCCAACTAAACAATCATTCTGCACCGAGCATATGAATACAAAGATCAAGACAAGTGGAAACTCAGCTGCGAGTTTAGGTCCCACTTCTCTCAGTCATCTAACTGATATTGGTTCCAGCTGCTGTGCTTCATTCTAGGGAAAATTGGCTAGAATCTGTACAGCATCTGCAAATTCCCTGGGGAACTCACAATTTCTGGTCCCCTCTAGTGCTGAGATGACGTTCCCTAAACCCCAGATTCTACTGACACTTCACCTTCCAGGAATGTTCTTTTACTTTTATAACCAACTCTTTTCTCTTAATCTCTTAAAAAAAAAAAAAAAAGGCATGTAGGCAAGGCTGTTCAGTATACAATAGATTTTACTAAAGATTTGGACCAAGAAAGGAGTTTGCATCAGAGTAAGTCAACTACCTGAAGTTAGATATTAGCCTTGCTTAGTCTTAAACTTCTTTTACCACCCTAACACCAAGAATTTCTCACATTTCTGCACAGGCCATAGCTCACCTTGCTGCTCAGTCCCTCCCTCCCCATACACTCCTTTCTTTCCCGTCCCCAATGCATCCTTGTTTTAGTTAGACAGATTTACCCTTGGTTCACCTTTTTTACTCTGTTTAACCTGATCTGCTCCTCATGGCCTCATCCTATATTATTTTTACCCCACTATGGAGGTCCCTGTTTTAGATCATCTCAGCATCTCCTGAGATTCCATTTGAAAAAGTTAATTAGATTAACACTACACTGATTCAAACACAGTTCTCCTCTATAGTGACAAATTGTGCACATGGTGGAGGAGAAACTGTAGTGATCTGTTCAAGGTTGTGAACATGACAGGAACATCCAAGGAGGTTTCATGGAGGACCCTGAGAGATAAAAGGGGTTTGAAGGATGAGCAGATGTCCCAAAATATCAAGAAGTACAGTGTTTCAGGGCAGAGAATGGGAATCCATTGTCCATGGGCAAGAGGTTTTCAGACATGATTGGAAAGCTACTGGCAGGATGTTGTTATTTTTAGCCAGAGGAGGGATTTGGGGAGAGAAAGCTGGGTCCAGATGAGGAAAAACTTTTCATGCCATGAATCCTTAAGAAAAATTAGATTCTGTCAAGAGATTGGAATTTTGGAAAGATCCCTCTGATGACAATATAAAGAAGTTACTGGTGGAGGGTTTCAAGACTGAAGGTGGGAGACACATATCAGCTGTAGAACTGGTTCAGATAAGTTTGAGCTTTGCTTTAGTAAGACAGTGGCAGGAAATGAGGAGAAAGAACAGATGAGGGAGTCACTGGAGGGTAAAACCTACCAGATGATGCAGTACACTACCTTAAATGATGGCATAAAGAGAGAGAAACAGATCAGGAGAGCTTCAGTATTCTCCTGAGTGCCTAGCAGACCCACTTTCCTGTAAAATGGGGGAAGGAAGCTTCTGACAGCTCTTCCCACATTTTCTTGCCACTACAATATCTCACTGATATAGGTGCAGGATTAAGAAGCAGAGCTAGGTTTTCATGGACAATTTGCAACCAAAAGGTCTTCCAGTCAGGAGGACTAATAGAGCAACAGTTCACAGTGAGTTTTTTCTGACTAATCATTCCCTGAAATGTTTGCTTGCATGATAGAGAACCTGGGAATCTAGCTTAAGCAAAAAGCAAATAAAAGCAAACTTTTATTTTGAGAACAGTGCAGCTACTACTGGTGACTAACCATCAGTCCCCATCCTGGAGATATTTTAATGGGCTCCTCCCAGCCCCAGGTGTGTCCTCTCAAGGAACTGCCCTGGATGACCCTCCAAAACTAGTTACAGGTGTCACTCACATCTGAGCCTCAGCCTTTCTCAAAAATTTTAGGTTAAGTGAAGAGTTTCACTAAATGACAGAGGATGAGGAATAGCTAATTTCTATTTCTGAAAATAGAAAATGTCACATCCAACATTGTGAAGCTACTTCCATCCTTCATGCTGGCTCTAAACTGTTGTCCTACTACAAAATATGTGGCACTCATACACACACCAACATCCCAAAATATTTCATGAGGAATGAAGTTAATGATACTGCAAACTATTTTAAGCATTCCATATATGCCACTACTATTTCTTATAATAACAAAGCAACCATTTATGTGAGTTTAAATTATACCTAGATGTACTCATTTATTCATTTCTCTAGTCAATATGTTGCATAATTAAGAGTACTTATTATGGACTAATCAGCATGATGCATATTTAGAATATACTTACTATGTACCAAACAATAGTGAATAAGACAAAAAATTCTGCTTTTATATATCTTACAGGGGCAAATGGAAGATAAGTCAGTGTTCTAAGAACTTTTCTGACATGAACTTAGTTAATCCTTACCTTAACCCTATTATGATCCCCATTCTAAGATAAGGAATCTAAGCCACAGAACAGTTACACTAGCCCAAGGCTACACAGATAGTAAGGAGAGTAAAGAAGTCATTTCCTAACCACAGAAGTGTTTTATTAGGTTGTGACTGATACCGCTAGCCATTTGTGTTATCAAGAAATCATCACTTCATGTGGAATTATAAATAACTATAATAAATCTAATTTTTAAAATTAAACTTTACCTTATCGAAAATGGGTGAAAGACCTTAAAAGACACCCCACCACAAAAGATGTACTAGAAGACGGAAGATAAACATAGGAAAAGATGCTTCACATTAGGTAGTCACTAGGGAATTTCAAATTAAAACTGTAATGAGGGGTGCCTGGGTGGTTCAGTGGGTTAAAGCCTCTGCCTTCGGCTCGGGTCATGATCCCAGGATCCTGGAATCAAGCCCCACACCAGGCTCTCTGCTCAGTGGGGAGCCTGATTCCCTTCCTCTCTCTCTGCCTGCCTCTCTGCCTACTTGTGATCTCTGTCTGTCAAGTAAATAAATAAAATTTTTTAAAAAACTGTAATGAGATACCACCATATACCTATTAAAATGGTTAAAATACAAAACACTATCCAACACTGAAAGCTGGTGATAATGTGGAGCAACTGAAATTCTCATTTGTTGTTGGTGGGAATGCAATACTTTGGAAGACAGATGATTTCTTACAAAACCAAACATACTCTTACCATACTTCCCAGTAATCAAACCCTTTGGTATTTACCCAAAGGAATTGAAAACTTATGTCCACACAAACACCTGCACATGAATGTTTTGGCAGTTTATCCATTATCACCAAAACTTGGAGGCAACCAAGATGTTCTTTGGCAGGAGAATGGATAAGTACGTGCATCCAGATAATGGAATATTGTTCGGCACTAAAAAGAAATGGCTGTCAAACCATGAAAAGACTTGGAGAAAACTTAAATACATATTACCAAGTGAAAGAACTTAATGTAAAAAGGCTATATACTGTATGATTCTAACTATATGACATTCTAGAAAAGGCAAAACTATGGAGAGGGTAAAAAGATTAGTGCTTGCCAGTGGTTGGGTGGGAGAGATAAATAAGCAAACGTAGAGGATTTTTAAGGCAATGAAAACACTCTGCATGATACATCAATGGTGGATACATGCCATTATACCTTTGTTCAAACCCACAGAACATGCAGACCAAGAGTGAACCCTACTGTCAGCTATGGACTTTGAATGACTGTGATTGTGATGTGCCAATATATGTTCATCCTTGGAGATAAAAACAAAACAAAACAAAACAACAACAACAACAACATACCATTCTACTGAGTGATGTTGACAATGGGGGAGGCTATATATATGTGGGGGCAGAGGATATACGGTAAATCCCTGCTCCTTCCTTTCAATCTTGTTGTAAACCTAAAAGTTGCTCTTTAAAAAGAAGTAGATGTTCAGTGAATTCAGTTTACTTAACATAAAATTAAACTTTATGCCTGTTAAGAATTGCCTTCAGCTGTAAGTAACAGAGAACTAACTATAGTGGATGAAACAAATAGCTGTCTTATTTTTCACACATGACAAAATTTCTGGAGGTTGGGATTCTTGGGTTGCTATAGCAGCTTCAAAATAATTTGGGGGACCAAGCTTCTATTCTTATTTCACTCAATTATTCTCCATGGGCTACTTTTATCCACATTTGCTTGCCCATATTCTCAGTCATTTTATCTTCACATTTAGGCAAAAATGGGGGAAAAAACAGTAAAAACAAAAACACTCTCCTGTCAACTAAGTCTGCCACCTTGAAAAGAGTTTTCCTGGAATTCCAACAAACAACATGTGTTTATATCTCATGAGTCAGAACTGTGTTCCATGGTCATCTCTAGCTGGGCACATTGGTACCTAAAACAAAATTGGAATTTTGTCAGTGAAACAAGAAGAGTGGGTGTGTAGTATCAAAGCTCTCTTACCTTCATAATCATCTTGGGTATTCTTGGGGTTGTGGGTTTTTTTTAAGCTTTTTAAGTAAAATTTAACCAACTGTCACAAAAGAAAAATGTTGGGCTATTTCTATGATGATTGTATTGATTCTATAGATCTCAGGGAGCACTGATATCTTTACAGTACTGAACTTATAGTCAAAATATAATTTGTTGCAATACTCAGGTATTTAATATCACCCAACAGTCTTTTGTAGTTTTTTTGTAGGTATCATATTTTATTAGATTTATTCCTAGCAATATAAGATTTTTAGTGTTATGGTGAGTGGGTTAAGTATTTGTAAGTTTTGTAGCTAATATATGAAAATAATGTTTACTTTTTCATTGATGTTAAGTCCAGTGACATGCTAAGTCAATTTTGTTATGCTAATATGTGGATTTTATTTTTTTAAGTTTTTATTTGAATTCCAGTTAGTTAACATATAGTACAATATTAGTTTCAAGTGTATAATATAGTGATTTAGTACTTTCTGATGCTCATCACAGTGCACTCCTTAATCCCAATCACCTACTTAACCTTCTCCCCTCCCCTTCCCTTCTAGTAACCATCAGTTTCTCTAAAGTTGGATCTGTTTCTTGGTTTGCCTCTCTCTCTCTCTTTTTCCCTTTAATCATTGTATCCCAAATTCCACATATGAGTGAAATCATATAGAATGTGTCTTTCTCTGACTGATTTATCTCACTTAGCATAATACTCTATAGCTCCATCCATATCATTGTAAATGGCAAGATTTCATTCTTTTTGATGGGTGAATAATATTCCCTTGTGTATAAATATCACATCTTTTTTATCCATTTATCAGTTGATGGATATATGGGCTGTTTTCCTAATTTTCTATTGTAAATAATGCCATTATAAACATGGGGTGTATGCGACCCTCAGAATCAGTATTTTTGTATCCTGCAGGTAAATAAATACACCTACTAGTGCAATTGCTGGATCATAGAGTAGTTCTAGTTTTCATTTTTTGAGAATCTGCCATACTATTTTCCAGAGTGGTTGTACAGGTTTACATCCCACCAATAGTGCAAGAACATTCCCCTTCCTCTGCATCCTTACCAACACCTGTTGTTTCCTTTGTTGTTACATTTAGTTATTCTGAAAGGTGTGAGGTGAAATCTCTTTGTAGTTTTTATTTGTATTTCCCTGATGATAAGTGATGATGAGCATCTTCTCATATGTCTGTTTGCTATCTGTATGTCTTCTTTGGAATAATCTCTATTCATATCTTTGGCTCATTTAAAATATGGATTTTAGACTTGTATTTCTATGGGAACCAAGATGTCTCTGGTGAATAAAGACAGCTTTATTTCTTCCTCAACATTTTTTTTCTTTTACTATTACATTTTTCCTTTTTTTTAATGTTCTTGTCAGTTCTTGTCAAATTATGATGCCAACATTGTGCTGACCTCATCAAATAAATTGGGAAATATTTCTAATATTTTTATCTAGAGAAGTTTAAGAATTATTAGAATTGTGTATGTCTTAAATACTTGTAAATATTTCAGTGGGGAAGGCTTCTGGGCCTGGAGTTCAAGGAAGTGAGGAAGATTTTAGTTATTATTTCAGTCGCTGTTGTTGTTTAATAGAATAGAACTACTCAGCCATTCTATTTGTCTGTGTCAGTTTTCATAAGCTGTAATTTTCATGGAATTTTTTTAGACATATTTTCATTTCTTTATCAGAAAGAGGCTTCTAGGGTGCCTGGGTGGCCCAGTTGTTAAACAGCTGCCTTCAGCTGAGGTTATGATCCTGGCATCCTGGGATGGAGCCCTACATCAGGCTGCCTGCTCAGTGGGAGGCCTGTTTCTCCTTTGCCCCCTCCCCCTGCTTGTGTTCCCTCTCTAGCTGTGTCTCTCTCTGTCAAATAAATAAGTAAAATCTTAGAAAAGGAAGAAAGAAAGAAAAAAGAGAAGAAAGAAAGAAAGAAAGAAAGAAAGAAAGAAAGAAAGGGGCCTCTACATTGTAGCCATCTCTCTCCATTACTTTAAACATTTTTCTTTTTTCTTTTTCCCCCCTTAGAATATTGTACAGCTGACAGAAAAACTCCCAATGCAGGAAAATACAAACTGGCATTTTTAAAATGAAATCATATGAATCATGGAATTTCTTTAAGAGCATACTTTCAAATATATTGACAAATATTGTCTTGTCTCTTCTAGTTCTTTTGCCTTTCCACAGAAATTTTAAAATTAAATTAGCTTGTCTGTAAGTACAAAAAAAAAAAAGCATCCTTGAATTTGATATGAATTGCTTCAAACCTATAGAATGAATTAGGCATAAATGATGTCTTAACAATATAAAATCATATCAAATATCAACCATGAACACGATATATCTCTTCATTCATTTAGATCTTCTTTGATTTTTTTCATCAGTATTTTATTCTTTGCAGTATACAGATTCTGCATACATTTTGTGAGATTTATTCTTAAATATTTTATTTAGGGTGTATTTTAAATTGCATTGTATTTAAAATTTTTAATTTCTTGTATAATGATCCTGAGATATGCACTTAGTTCTAGGAGGTTTTTCATCAATACTTTCACAATTTCTATATAGACAAATATTGCATCTATGGATAGAGACAGGTTGATTTTTTCCTTTTTTAATTTGTGTTGCTTTTGTTTCTTTTGCTTGCCTTATTGACGGGCCAGAACTTCCATCTTAACCCTGAGTAGAAGTGATAAGAAGGGATAATTTGGCTTATTCTAAAATGTAGTAGGAAAGCATTCAGTGTCTTCTTATTTGGTATTATGTTAGCTGCAGGATTATTGTTGTTTTGGAAAATTGTGTTTATTAGATTAAGGAAGTCCCTTTCTACTCCTACTTTGCTAAGAGTGCTTTTTTTATAATTATGAATGTGTATTAAATTTTTTTATGTTTCTTCTACATTTTTGAAATGATAATGTCTTTTTAAAATCCTTTTTAGTTTGTTGATATAATTTTATTGGATTTAGAATGATGAACAAATTTTATATTCCTGGAAAGAGCCCCATTCGATCATGTTGTATTATCTATAATCTGGACATGATTTTATATTATCTTGTTCAGGCTTGCATCTACATTGTGTCTCCTATAGTGATGCTTTTGTTTACTTACGATACATAGGTAATGTTAACCTGTATATTTGATTTTGCTCCCCGTTCCAAGGTCTGCTTTTCTTAAGTTAGTATTTCTATACCAGCTTTTCTTTATGTACATATTTGAATTCTTGCTTTTCTCTCCTTTTATTTTGAAATGATCTATGTATTTACATGTAAAGTGAGTTTTTAATAAAAAGCATATTTTTGAATCTTATATTAAATCCAATTTTAAAATCTATTTTATTTACTTATTTATTTATTTTATTTTCAGCACAACAGTATTCATTGTTTTTGTACCACACCCAGTGCTCCATGCAGTCCGTGCCCTCTCTAACACCCACCACCTGGTTCCCCCAACCTCCCACCCCCCCCACATCTTCAAACCCTTCAGATTGTTTTTCAGAGTCCATAGTCTCTCATTGTTCACCTCCCCTTCCAATTTCCCCCAAATGCCTTCTCCTAACTCCCCATGTCCTCCATGCTATTTGTTATGCTCCACAAATAAGTGAAACCATATGATAATTGACTCTCTCTGCTTGACTTATTTCACTCAGCATAATCTCTTCCAGTCCCGTCTGCTACAAAAGTTGGGTATTCATCCTTTCTGATGGAGGTATAATACTCTATAGTGTATATGGACCACATCTTCCTTATCCATTCATCCGTTGAAGGGCATCTTTTTAACTAATGTGTTTAGAGCATTCATATTAATGTGATTATTAAGATCGCTAGATTAAAAATTATCTTCTTTTTTAAAGATTGACTTTTTTATTTGAGAGAGAGAGAGTGCATGAGCTGGGGGAAAGGCAGAGGGAGAGACAGAAGGGAAGCAGACTTCCTGCTGAGCAGGAAGTCAGATGTGGGGCTCAATCTTAGGACCCTAAGATCAAGACTTGAGCCAAAACTAAGTCAGACACTAACCAACTGAGCCAACCAGGTACCCTAAAAACTACCATCTTGAATGCAATTTTATATTAGTTCCATATTTATTTTATTTAAACATTTAATCTACCTTGTGGTATTTAATGCCAATTTTTATTATTCCACTTTATATTCTAAGATTATATTCACATTTTTGCTTTTAGTGCTTGTCTTCAGGTTTACAATACACATCTTTTATCAGAATCCAACTTTGAATAATATACTAGTTCTTATGTTGTTTAAGAAACTTATAAAAATATATTCCAAATTTCTCTCTATAATCCTTTTATTTTTGTCATACATTCTGCTTTTACATATGCTGTAAATTACATGATGCATTGCTACTATTTTTGCTTCAGAAAATTAGTTGTCTTTTAGATCAATCAAAGGTTAAAAAAATTAATTATTCCACTTCCAGTGTTCTTCATTTACTTGTGTAGATCTATTCTGCATGAAAAATTTCCTTTAATTTCTTAGAGAGTTCTGCTAGCAATGAATTCTTTCTCTCTCTTTTTATATAAAAAATATATATGTGTGTACATATATATTATATATATTGCCTTTATTTTGGAAAGATATTTTTTAATTAAAGAATTCTTGATTGTTAATTTTTACCTTGAAAACTTTAAATTTGTCACTCCATTGTCTCCTGGTTTGTATACATATTAATAAGAAGTCTCCCAATTTATTTCCCTTATTCCCTGTAGGTAATATATTTTATCAGTTCTCCATTCCTATAGTTTAATCTTTTCATGGATGTCATATAAATGGAATTATTTTGTAATCTCAAATTTATGTCTGTAAGACAACATAATGCCTGAGCTTCATCTGGGTTGTTGCATGTATTAGTAGTCTGCTCCTCTTTATTTATGAGTAGTTATTTCTTTTTTTTAAATTTTTTAAAGACTTTATTTGATAGAGAGAGACAGTGAGAGAGGGAACACAAGCAGGGGGAGTGGAAGAGAGAGAAAGAGGCTTCTGGCTGAGCAGGGAGCTGGTTGTAGGGCTCAATCCCAGGACCCCAGGATCATGACCTGAACCAAAGGCAGATGCTTAAT
The DNA here is from genome assembly GCF_010015895.1 of Lontra canadensis. Lineage (NCBI taxonomy): Eukaryota > Metazoa > Chordata > Mammalia > Carnivora > Mustelidae > Lontra > Lontra canadensis. The sequence continues at coordinate 1,447,549 of NW_022631129.1, read as the reverse complement.
GACTGAGCCACCCAGGTACCCCTGAGTAGTTATTTCTTTCTACAGATATATCCCTGTCTGTTTACTCATCCAACAATTTAAAGACATTTGGGCTATTTCCAGTTTTCAACTATTACAAATAAAGTTGCTATGAATATTCATTTGCAGGCTTTGTGTGAACACAAGTTTTCATTTTCCTACACAGGGATAGAATTGTTTAACTATATAATGAGTGTGCATTTCAATGTATAAGAAACCAACAAACAATTTTCATGAGTGAGTTACCAGTCTGTAGCCCCACCATCAACTTATCAAAGTTCCCTACATTGCAACTTAATTAACACTTGGTATGCTCAGTCTTTTTTATTCTAACCACTTTAATTGATGTATGTTAGTTTCTCATTATGGTTTTAATTTGCATTTCCATAATGGCCAGTGTTGTTTGACAGCTGTTTATGGGATTATTTGCCATAATTACATCCTCTTTGGTAAAATGTCTATCCGAGTCATTTGTCTATTTTTAGAATTGGGTGGTTTGTTTTTATATGGCTGAGATTTGAGAGTTCGTTATGTATTTTACATACAAATCCTTTGTAAGATATATGATAAGCAAATATTTCTTCCCAGTTTGTGGCTCAAGCTTTCATTCTTTTAAAACTATTTTACAAAGGGCAGAAGTATCTGGCTTCAGTACAGTCCAATTTATCTTTTTTTTTTTTTTTTTTCTCTTGTGGATCATGTTTTGGTCTTGAAGCTAAAAAATCTTTGTACAAGTGAAATTTCTTATATTTTCCTTAGTAATTTTACAGTATGGGATTCTATATCTACATATTCGATCTATTTTTAGTTAGTTTTGTAAATGGTACAATGTACAGATTAAAGTTTAACTTTTTAAAATGTTTTTGTATGTGATATCTAATTATTTCAATACCATCAGTTGAATCCATTGTACTGTGCTATCCATTGTTTTACTGAGACATCTGAGATAAACCTTATTATTTATTACTCCCTTGAAGGTAAGTGTTTCTTTCTTGTGAGTTTCGTTTTGTTTTTTTTTTTTTGACAGTATTAGTTTTGATTTCCTTTAATTAGTTTGTGCAAGTTTAATCTAACTCAGAAATACTTTGATGTGTTTTCTTTGTACAGTTGACCCCTGAACAACACAAGCATTATTGGTTCTGACCCCCATGCAGTAAAAAATCTGTTGTAACTTTTGACTCCCTCCAATCTTAACTACTAAAGCTTACTGTTTGACCAGAAGCCTTACATATATAGTTAAATGACATATATTTTGATGTTTTATGAATTATACGCTGTATTCTTATAATAAAGCAAACTAGAGAAAATAAATAAGAAAATCATAAGGAAGAGAAAATTCATCTATACTGTACTGTATGTATGTATCCCCAAAATAATAATAACCCCCATATAAGTGGACCCATGCAGTTCAAACCTTTGTTGTTCAAGGGTCAACTGTATTTATCATGATTGACTTTTTAAGAAATTCTTGAATCTAGGGCTTGATGTCATCCATCAGTTTTGAAAACTCTTAGTCAGTATTTCTTAAATTATTTTTTTTCTACATTGTTTTTGCTGCTTTACTGTTGGGCCTTTAATTACATATAATATAGATCCTTACCTTGTTTTCATTATGCTTCTTACACTTTTTTTTCTCCATATGTTATAGTTTCAATTTTTCTTCTTTGTGCTTTAGTATGACCATTTTGTCTTGACCTATCTTCAATTTCTCTAATCATTTCTTCTGGCATTTTTAATATTCTGTTAAAGATGGATGTTCTTAACTTCAGTTCTAGAAATTCTCCTTTATTCTTGATAAATTATAGTTTCTGCTGACATTTCTTTCTCATCATCTATATTCCTAGTATTGACAATTACTTGTCATTTTAGAGGCCATGCCTAAAATCTCTGATGTCCATATCACTAATGGGTCTATTCTATCATCTGTTTATCATCTCTTCCTGTTTCTTGGCATGCCTGTTAAATACCAGATTCAATGGCAGAAATTCTTCATGGAGGATTATAGAGGCTCTAGAGAATATTATCTTCCCAAGAAAAGATTCACCCTATCAAATGGTAAGTAGCTATTACAGGAGAGATCTCTTCAACTTCATCAGTTTTGACCCCCTGATTTTTGACTTGGGCTGTGTTTCAGACATTTTAATGCTCAGTGAACATTTGTTATTCTGACTTCTAAGGTATAGCTTTTGGGGATTCTACATTAAATCTTTGTCTTCAACATGGACTCTTCTACTTGGAGGTTCTTAAACTCCATTTTTTTTCCTCTCCCTGCCACCCTGATATTGATGGAAGCTCCGCTCAACTTTTAATCAGATTTCTCTTTATTTTTGGCCTCCCACCCTGTGAAGTTTAAGAATCAGTAAATGCCTGAAATAAAGCCTAGAGCAAAATGTTGTGCTTATCTCTTTGAGGTGACCTTCTCTAGGAGACCTTAACTACTCATGTTCTGGCAATTTTGACAAACCCAGAATATAAGGTTTTTTTTCTCCTGAATCCCATGCAGTTGCCGAGAGGTATCTCTGCATCTTTCCTTCTGCATCTACCTTTTACATTCTTTTAATATTCTTGCACTGTACATGTGTCCCAAGAGAAATGATATACATAATGTTTCTGTCATTCCAATAAGATTTACTTTTCTCCAGAATCATAAGACTTCCATTCTGGCTGCCTTAGCATCTCTCTGATGTCTTCACATAAATGGTTTAGTTTTTTTTTTTCTTTTTAAACATTATTAAATTAATTTAATAATATTTTATTGAGGACTTTTTGCATCTATGTTTGTAAGAGATATTAGTCTTTTATTATAATGTCTTTATCTCATTTTGGTACATTCATCAGGCCTGGATTGCAAAGCTAGAATGAAGAGTGATTTGATATTAAATTTTCATAGTAGTAAGTTAAACTTAGAATCCTCTTCATGGGAAGACTTAGTGCTCAGGAAAGAGCTGGATCTGATAAGTGAGGGTCAAGCCATCCCAGCTTCACAAAGAGGAAGCCAGGTGTCGTGCTAGAATTAAAGCTAATTCTGTATTTCACTCGAAGATAAAATCTGCTTTGAAGAAACTTGTAGGTGGTTTTTGTTTGTTCTTCCATGAACACTATATAGTTGTACGGTTGAATTAATTCAACAGCTACTTATTGAATCTTCATTGATGATTCCACCTGAAATCTACCACTTTCCAAAAACATACCTCTGATATTGCTACTGTTCTGTTTTCATTAATTCTCCTTATCTAAAGGATAACATCTATTTTCTTTCTCTGGCAATTAAGCTTTCCCATCATCTGACACCAAAACATTATAATGCCCATGCAATCTATTTTTATGTGGACTAAATTCCAATCAAACTAAATATCCACCATTTTTATATGACTTTCATTTCTCCACATGAATATCTTCACTTACTTTTTTCCCTAGCCTGTAGAGGTTTTTCTGTACTCTCAGTCTGGACATGTTCAATTTACCCATACTCTTAAGGTTCTGCTTAAATATCATAAGCAAAGTGGGATTTCTTCAGCATGAATAATCCTCTGCTGGACTCCTAGAACAATTTATCAGTACATGCCCTTAGGAAATGAATGCTTTCTGCTTTACATTATAGTTATCTAAACATTTCTTAATAGAACATCTCCTAAATTTGAAGGGCAGATCATCCTAGAAGGCTGGGGGCTCAGGATCTTACCACCACAAACTTTTTCAAGTTTATTAGCAGTGTCACTACTCCTACAAACTGGACATTTTGGAAACAAATCAAGGATATTGATTTGACTTTCCAAGGCAGGGACATATGTTCGACAGAGACTCAAGACCCAATTTGGGATTATCCCACAGGCTCCAGTCTATTTGGGATTCAATCTTCTGTTCCTCCCACCAGGCTAGAGATGGGTTAGCTAAGTGGTCTGTTACACAGGAGCCATAAATTATGTCATTAAATTCACCTCCTGTTTTCCCTTCCTTCCCTCCTGGTGAGGAAATTTTGAACAAAAGGGCCAGAAATTGGGATTTCCATACATGAGTCTTTCTCTGTAATGGGGAGAGGGGAGCCAAACAGGATTCATAGAATGTCATTTACAGGGCTGGCCATTCTAGGAATAAAGAATCTATGTTTGATTTATCTTTGTATATCCAAATTACCTGATGCTAACTAGATATTCAATAAACATGCAAAAAATGGGCTTGTGAAATTTTTCAAGTTATGTCCCCAAAGGCAAAGGAAACAAAAGTGAAAATGAATTTTTGGGACTTCATAAAGATCAAAAGATTCTGCACAGCAAAGGAAACAGTCAACAAAACAAAGAGGCAACCACAGAATGGGAGAAGATATTCACAAATGACTGTACAGACAAAGGGCTGATATCCAACATCTATAAAGAACTCCTCAAACTCAACACACACAAAACAGATAATCACGTCAAAAAACGGGCAGAAGACATGAACAGAAACTTCTCCAAAGAAGACATACAAATGGCTAACAGACACATGAAAATATGTTCATCATCATTAGCCGTCAGGGAGATTCAAATCAAAACCACACTGAGATACCACCTTACATCAGTTAAGATGGCCAAAATTAACAAGACAGTAAACAACTGCATTGGAGAGGATGTGGAGAAAGGGGAAGCCTCTTACACTGTAGTTGGGAATTCAAGTTGGTGCAGCCACTTGGGAAAACAGTGTGGAGATTCCTCAAGAAATTAAAAATAGAGCTACCCTATGACCCTGCAATTGCACTGTTGGGTATTTACCCCAAAGATACAGATTTAGTGAAAAGAAGGGCCATCTGTACCCCAATGTTCATAGCAGCAATGGTCACAGTCGCCAAACTGTGGAAAGAACCAAGATGCCCTTCAACAGACGAATGGATAAAGAAGATGTGGTCCATATACATTATGGAGTATTATGCCTCCATCAGAAAGGATGAATACCCAACTTTTGTATTAACATGGACGGGACTGGAGGAGATTATGCTGAGTGAAATAAGTCAAGCAGAGAGAGTCAATTATTATATGGTTTTGCTTATTTGTGGAGCATAAGAAATAACCCGGAGATCATGGAGAGATGGAAAGAAGTGAGTTTGGGGAAATTGGAGGGAATGATGAAGCATGAGAGACTGTGGGCTATGAAAAACAAACTGAGGGGGAGGAGTCAAGATGGTGGAGAAGTAGCAGGCTGAGACTACTTCAGGTAGCGGGAGATCAGCTAGATAGCTTATCTAAAGATTGCAAACACCTACAAATCCAATGGGAGATTGAAGAGAAGAAGAACAGCAATTCTAGAAACAGAAAATCAACCACTTTCTGAAAGGATAAATGAGGCAGAAGAAAGAATTAGCGATATAGAAGACCAAATGACAGAGAATAAAGAAGCTGAGCAAAAGAGGGACAAACAGCTACTGGACCACGAGGGCAGAATTCGAGAGATAAGTGACACCATAAGACGAAACAACATTAGAATAATTGGGATTCCAGAAGAAGAAGAAAGAGAGAGGGGAGCAGAAGGTATATTGGAGAGAATTATTGGAGAGAATTTCCCGAATATGGCAAAGGGAACAAGCATCAAAATCCAGGAGGTTCAGAGAACCCCCCTCAAAATCAATAAGAATAGGCCCACACCCCATCACCTAATAGTAAAATTTACAAGTCTTAGTGACAAAGAGAAAATCCTGAAAGCAGCCCGGGAGAAGAAGTCTGTAACATACAATGGTAAAAATATTAGATTGGCAGTAGACTTATCCACAGAGACCTGGCAGGCCAGAAAGAGCTGGCATGATATATTCAGAGTACTAAACGAGAAAAACATGCAGCCAAGAATACTATATCCAGCTAGGCTATTATTGAAAATAGAAGGAGAGATTAAAAGCTTCCAGGACAAACAAAAACTGAAAGAATTTGCAAACACCAAACCAGCTCTACAGGAAATATTGAAAGGGGTCCTCTAAGCAAAGAGAGAGCCTAAAAGTAGTAGATCAGAAAGGAACAGAAACAATATACAGTAACAGTCACCTTACAGGCAATACAATGGCACTAAATTCATATCTCTCAATAGTTACCCTGAATGTTAATGGGCTAAATGCCCCAATCAAAAGATACAGGGTATCAGAATGGATAAAAAAACAAAACCCATCTATATGTTGCCTACAAGAAACTCATTTTAAACCCGAAGACACCTTCAGATTTAAAGTGAGGGGGTGGAAAAGAATTTACCATGCTAATGGACATCAGAAGAAAGCAGGGGTGGCAATCCTTATATCAGATCAATTAGATTTTAAGCCACAGACTATAATAAGAGATGAGGAAGGACACTATATCATACTCAAAGGATCTTTCCAACAAGAAGATCTAACAATTTTAAATATCTATGCCCCTAACGTGGGAGCAGCCAACTATATAAATCAATTAATAACAAAATCAAAGAAACACATCAACAATAATAAAATAATAGTATGGGACTTTAACACTCCCCTCACTGAAATGGACAGATCATCCAAGCAAAAGATCAACAAGGAAATAAAGGCCTTAAATGACACACTGGACCAGATGGATATCAAAGATATATTCAGAACATTTCATCCCAAAGCAACAGAATACACATTCTTCTCTAGTGCCCATGGAACATTCTCCAGAATAGATCACATCCTCGGTCCTAAATCAGGTCTCAACTGGTATCAAAATATTGGGATCATTCCGTGTATATTTTCAGACCACAATGCTCTGAAGCTAGAACTCAATCACAAGAGGAAATTTGGAAAGAACCCAAATACATGGAGACTAAATAGCATCCTTCTAAAGAATGAATGGGTCAACCAGGAAATTAAAGAAGAATTGAAAAAATTCAAGGAAACAAATGATAATGAAAATACAACGGTTCAAAATCTGTGGAACAAAACAAAGGCAGTCCTGAGAGGAAAATATATAGCGGTACAAGCCTTTCTCAAGAAACAAGAAAGGTCTCAGGTACACAACCTAACCCTACACCTAAAGGAGCTGGAGAAAGAACAAGAAAGAAACCCTAAACCCAGCAGAAGAGAAATCATAAAGATCAGAGCAGAAATCAATGAAATAGAAACCAAAAAAACAATAGAACAAATCAATGAAACTAGGAGCTGGTTCTTTGAAAGAATTAATAAGATTGATAAACCCCTGGCCAGACTTATCAAAAAGAAAAGAGAAAGGACCCAAATAAATAAAATCATGAATGAAAGAGGAGAGATCACAACTAACACCAAAGAAATACAGACAATCATAAGAACATATTATGAGCAACTCTATGCCAACAAATTTGACAATCTGGAAGAAATGGATGCATTCCTAGAGACATATAAACTACCACAACTGAACCAGGAAGAAATAGAAAACCCGAACAGACCCATAACCAGTAAGGAGATTGAAACAGTCATCAAAAATTTCCAAACAAACAAAAGCCCAGGGCCAGACGGCTTCCCGGAGGAATTTTACCAAACATTTAAGGAAGAACTAATTCCTATTCTCCTGAAACTGTTCCAAAAAATAGAAATGGAAGGAAAACTTCCAAACTCATTTTATGAGGCCAGCATCACCTTGATCCCAAATCCAGACAAGGATCCCATCAAAAAAGAGAACTACAGACCAATATCCTTGATGAACACAGATGCAAAAATTCTCACCAAAATACTAGCCAATAGGATTCAACAGTACATTAAAAGGATGATTCACCATGACCAAGTGGGATTTATTCCAGTGCTGCAAGGTTGGTTCAACATCCGCAAGTCAATCAATGTGATACAACACATTAATAAAAGAGAGAACAAGAACCATATGATACTCTCCATAGATGCTGAAAAAGCATTTGACAAAGTACAGCATCCCTTCCTGATCAAAACTCTTCAAAGTGTAGGGATAGAGGGCACATACCTCAATATTATCAAAGCCATCTATGAAAAACCCATCGCAAATATCATTCTCAATGGAGAAAAACTGAAAGCATTTCCGCTAAGGTCAGGAACATGGCAGGGATGTCCGTTATCACCACTGCTATTCAACATAGTACTAGAAGTCCTAGCCTCAGCAACCAGACAACAAAAAGAAATTAAAGGCATCCAAATTGGCAAAGAAGAAGTCAAACTCTCACTCTTTGTAGATGATATGATACTATACGTGGAAAACCCAAAAGACTCCACTCCAAAACTGCTAGAACTGGTACAGGATATAAAATCAATGCACAGAAATCAGTTGCATTTCTCTACACCAAAAACAAGACAGAAGAAAGAGAAATTAAGGAGTCAATCCCATTTACAATTGCACCCAAAACTATAAGATACCTAGGAATAAACCTAACCAAAGAGACTAAGAATCTATACACAGAAAACTATAAAGTACTCATGAAAGAAATTGAGGAAGACACAAAGAAATGGAAAAATGTTCCATGCTCCTGGATTGGAAGAATAAATATTGTGAAAATGTCTATGCTACCTAAAGCAATCTACACATTTAATGCAATTCCTATCAAAGTACCATCCATTTTTTTCAAAGAAATGAAACAAATAATCCTAAAATTTGTATGGAACCAGAAAAGACCTCAAATAGCCAAAGGAATATTGAAAAAGAAAGCCAAAGTTGGTGGCATCACAATTCCAGACTTCAAGCTCTACTGCAAAGCTGTCATCATCAAGACAGCATGGTACTGGCACAAAAACAGACACATAGATCAATGGAACAGAATAGAGAGCCCAGAAATAGACCCTCAACTCTATGGTCAACTCATCTTCAACAAAGCAGGAAAGAATGTCCAATGGAAAAAAGACAGCCTCTTCAATAAATGGTGTTGGGAAAATTGGACAGCCACATGCAGAAAAATGAAATTGGATCATTTCCTTACACCACCACACATGACAATAGACTCAAAATGGATGAAGGACCTCAATGTGAGAAAGGAATCCATCAAAATCCTTGAGGAGAACACAGGCAGCAACCTCTTCGACCTCAGCCACAGCAACATCTTCCTAGGAACATCACCAAAGGCAAGGGAAGCAAGGGCAAAAATGAACTATTGGGATTTTATCAAGATCAAAAGCTTTTGCACAGCAAAGGAAACAGTTAACAAACCAAAAGACAACTGACAGAATGGGAGAAGATATTTGCAAACGACATATCAGATAAAGGGCTAGTGTCCAGAATCTATAAAGAACTTAGCAAACTCAACACCCAAAGAACAAATAATCCAATCAAGAAATGGGCAGAAGACATGAACAGACATTGCTGCAAAGAAGACATCCAGATGGCCAACAGACACATGAAAAAGTCCTTCATATCACTCAGCATCAGGGAAATACAAGTCAAAACCACAATGAGATACCACCTCACACCAGTCAGAATGGCTAAAATTAACAAGTCCGGAAATGACAGATGCTGGCGAGGATGCGGAGAAAGGGGAACCCTCCTACACTGTCGGTGGGAATGCAAGCTGGTGCAACCACTCTGGAAAACAGCAGGGAGGTTCCTCAAAATGTTGAAAATAGAACTACCCTATGACCCAGAAATTGCACTGCTGGGTATTTACCCTAAAGATACAAACATAGTCATCCAAAGGGGCACATGCACCCAAATGTTTATAGCAGCAATGTCTACAATAGCCAAACTATGGAAAGAACCTAGATGTCCATCAACAGACGAATGGATAAAGAAGATGTGGTATATATACACAATGGAATACTATGCAGCCATCAAAAGAAATGAATGTTGCCATTTGCAACGATGTGGATGGAACTAGAGGGTATCATGCTTAGCGAAATAAGTCAATCAGAGAAAGACAACTATCATATGATCTCCCTGATATGAGGGAGAGGAGATGCAACATGGGGGTTAAGGGAATAGGAGAAGAGTAAATGAAGCAAGATGGGATTGGGAGGGAGATAAACCATAAGTGACTCTTAATCTCACAAAACAAACTGAGGGTTGCTGGGGGGAGGGGGGTTGGGAGAGGGGGGTGGGGTTATTATGGACATTGGGGAGGGTATGTGCTATGGTGAGTGCGTTGAAGTGTGTAATCCTGGCGATTCACAGACCTGTATCCCTGGGGAAAAAAATATATGTTTATAAAAAATAAAATTAAAACAAAATAATTTAAAAAAAAATAAAATAAAATAAATAAAATTTAAAAAAAAAGAAAAACCAATTGAGGGCTTTGGAGGGGTGGGGAGTAGGTGGTTGCGTGAGCCTGGTGGTGGGTATTATGGAGCTCATGTATTACATGGAGCACTGGGTGTGGTGCGTAAACAATGAATTCTGGAACACTGAAAAGAAATTTAAAAAATAAATAAATTTTAAAAAAATGTTTAAAATGGCCCTGTGTTCTTTCATGTTACAAGGAAATATTTAAAATGTTAATCCCTACTAAAATGTGCTTGAAAGCCATGTATTTCAAACCATATGAAAAACAAAGTGTTTGCTGCTTAGCGTGTTTTCAGCATTAAATTATAAATGCTACTTGATCTTTCTCTCAGAGCTGTATGTATTTTCCCTGGCTTGAGACAGCTTTCCATTGCTGAGTCCAATGTTCAGAGCTTCCCTGTTATGTAAGCTCAATGTTAAGGTGATGTTCTTGAGCTATAATTGCATTGGAATAGGTAAAGAGCATCTTATCCCTTAGCTCATTCTAGCAGCTAGGGGATCCTGCAGTTCAAACTCCTGTTTAATACCACCCTCACTCCTCTTTCATTCCTTCCCTTCCCTTCACTAAATTTGAGAAAGAAGGAGAGGGAAAAATGAAAAGAATCTCCCCCAAGGATACTGTGTCTGAAATTCATAATAAAGACTCAGTTTGTAACACAGCTTTCACATTATTTGTAGAAACATCTTTTTATCTCTTGCACAGTCTTCTTATTTTCTGTTAATTTCTCATGGGAAGACCAGACCAGCAGTTTTGGGTTACAGATAAAATTGAGAATTTTTATAGTAAATTTCTCAGGGCTCATGAAACTGATTTTACCAGTACAAAAAAATAGAGTGAAGATGACCAAAACTGACTCACTCTAAATTCAGCCAGGAAACCAGTGCCAAGGAACCCCACACCTGGGACAGGTAAACAGAAAGGGCCTGTAGGTTTGGCCCCAACTATTGTTTGCTAGACAGATAATCTTGATTCTTATTTAACCCTTCTGAGTTCTGTTTCCTCATTGGGAAAATAGAGATATAATATAGATGGTTTTCAGGATTTCATGAGATTGTACATGGAAAAGTATAAAGCACTGCTTCTCATGACATATTAATTTTTTGGCATTGCCTTAATCTCTTCTGTCTTCATCAGGCATGGGCTCCTATCCCTGTGGCTCAGAGATACCCCAGCAAGCACTTCAAGAATGGAATGAGTGGAATCAAGAACACAGGTGGGGAAAGAGCCTTCCATACTACCTCCAAGGGCCTTGCTGTGTTCCAATCTGGCCACTGCTGCAGATGAGGTTATCCTACCCCAAGGTGTGGGCACTGTGGTGCTGGAATGGACTCCATAGTTATGCATATAGAGAGAAACACAGCTGATGTATATTGGACAACACTTGTGTGCTGATGTGTCCAAATGGAACTTCTAAGGTAAAAACAAAGGTTTGATCCAAAAGACTCCAAAATTGAGACCATTCTTTTGTTAGCATGGTGTGAACTACACCCCTCTTCCCATCAACTCCCAGCAGTTGCCAATGGTGGGAAAGGAGAAAATGGAGAGAAAGGGTTCTAGTGTGGCTCTTTTCAGTGCACTAGGTCACATGCAAGCAGGGTCTTCAGAATTCAACATTGCCAAATTGAATTTTATGCATGTATCATTTTATAAAGAAAACTACATTTTATGAAGAAAAATTCAAGTTGAGCCACAGTGACCATGTATATTAGTAATTCAATAAATAATCCACTAAACAAATAACACCCAGAACGTGTCAAGAATCAGGAATAAAAAAAGAACCATAATACAGTGGGGGAAAACCCTTCCATATATAAGAAGATGTTGAATAGAACTATTCCCTGGACCCAGGCCATCTCAACCTCAGCACTATTGACATTTTTCTTGTGGGGTAAAATCCGGTACATTAGAGGATGTTTAACAGCATCTTTGGTACCTAGCTATTAGATATTAGTAGTATCCTCTCCCAGCTATAACAACAAAAATATCTCCAGGTTACCAAATATCCCTTGGAAAGGAAGAGTAGGAGAGTCATTATCCCCACCATTAAGAACCTACCCTAGTTCCAAACTTGGGGACTGAGAACTAAACCAAACAACAAATATTCATGCTATCCACACTTTTAATTTGGACACACTCTGTGTTATCAATAGTTGGTCCTGCTACCCTGATCATTATTCCTATTTCTACCCAATCTGTCTGCCTGCCTATCTATATAGCATCTGTCTATTTATTTTTGAACTAAAATTGGTATATATCATTACATAAGTTTAGGTATACAACATTATAATACAACATGTGCATTCATTACAAACTTACTACCTCTAAAAGTCTAGTTACAATTTACCAAAATAAATTTGACACCCCTTCTTCATTTTACCCACCTCTCAATGGGTTTCCCTTCTGATAACGACTAACATGTTCTTTTTGTCTGTGAGTTTGTTTTTTGTTCTGTTTCTTCCGTTTCTTTTGTCATATTCCACCTATGAGTGAAATACTGTGGTTTTTTTTACTTTTTTTACTTTTTCCTTCTGTTTATTTCACTTAATATAATACTTTTAAGGTCCATCCATGTTGTCACAAATGGCAGGATTTCATTCTTTTAATGACTGAAGAGTATTCCATTGTGTATACATGCCATACATTTATCCATTCCTCCACCGACGGACATTTACATTTTTTTCCATATATGACTTATTGTAAATAGTGATTATGACCATCATGGTGCATATATCTATTTGAATTAATGTTTTCATATTATTTGGATAAATACCCAGATGTAGAATAGCTGAATCACATGGCAATTCTACTGCTAAATTTTGAGGAATCTCCATACTGTTTTCCATAGTGTATGCACCAATTTACATTCCTACCAATAATGCTCAAGTGTTCCTTTTTCCCACATACTCTCCAACACCTTATTTCTTGTCTTTTTGATGATAGATAGCCATTCTTTTTTTTTTTTTTTTTCCCCAAGAGTTGGGGAAAGGCAGAGCAGGGAGAGGAAATCCTCAACAGTCTCCCTCCTGAGTGGGGAGCCTGGAGCCCAGCAAGGAGTTCGATCCTGTGATCCTAAGCCAAAATCAGGAGTCAGACACTGAACCAACTGAGCCACTGAGGTGCCCTTGATGATAGTCATTCTAAGAGGTGTGAGGTGATATCTCCTTGTGGTTGTGATTTGCATTTCCTCAATAATTACTGATGTTGAACATGTTTTCATTTGCTTATTAGCCATCTGTATGTCTTCTTTGGAAAAATGTCTATTCAGATCCTCTGACTATTTATTAACTGGGCTGTTTTTTCATGTTGTTCAGTTGTAGGAGTTCTTTATATATTCTGTGTATTTACCCCCATTGAATATGTTACTTACAAGTATCTCCTCTCATTTAGCAGAGTGCCTTTTCTTTTCTTTTCTTTTCTTTTCTTTTTTTTTTTTTTTTTTGGATAATATTTTCCTTCACTGTGCAGAAACATTTTAGTTTTTTTTTGTTTGCTTGATTTTCCTTTAGAACTTCCTCAGAGAGGAGGAGAAAGATGGAGAAGTAGGAGACCTTGTTTCAACTGGTCCCCTAAGTGAGCTAATTACCTACCAGAACACTCTTGAACACCCATGAAATCAGCCTGAGATGTTGGATTATACACTTCTGGATCTCTATGGGGGCAGAAGACACCAGTGGAGAGGAAAAACAGAGTGGGAACAATCAGGCTGATATCAGAGGATAAACAGAAGGGGGAGAGAGACAACAGAAGTGACCCACTGGAAAGTAATACCCCAATATGAAAGTGCCCTGTGATTGGGGACAAACATTAACTTAGAGTCTGGTTAAAAGCACTCAAAAAGAGCAAAAGATCTAAAGGGGCAACTGGTGGAATCGGGTGGTCACAGGCATGGGCCTAAACCCACGGTCCTAGGATGGCCACCACCGGCAATCACCCATGCCAGAGAGAGTATGGTGAAGTCCCCAGGGTTGTGTGGCTTGCACCATGGCTCAGCTGGGCACACTCCTGCCCCCGCATGAGGAACTCTGGTGATGGCACCAGCCTTTGCTCTCTAGAACTTTTGCGCACTGCATGACTGGGGTCTGACCCACTCCCCGCCTGCACCTGAGAAAACTCCATGTGGGCGCTAGCTGGAGGTCTCTAGGACCAGCCAAGCATCTGGACTCTCCCAGCCTGGGCCTAAAGGAACTCATTCTATCTCCCTGAGATGGCATCCTGAGGTCTGGACTCCAGACAGCAGTTCTGGCAAAGGTAGCCACCAGAACAGGCCTCCCTGGGCCAATATCGCTTGCAGTTTTAGTGGCACGGGAGTGTAGAGACAAGTGGGCACTTTGGGTGACCCCTGAGAGAGTGGCTGGGGACCTGCTCTGCCTGTGGAAGGTTGCATGGCTCATCAGAGTTTGCAGAGGGGGAGTCTGTGTGTTCTGAACCACCTAGAGGGGAGCAGACTGAGGCTTCTCTCTGACACTGAGGTGTGGGTGCAGTTTGCTTTCCACTAAACCTCCAAAAAGTGCAAAAAGCCACCAAAGGGAAAAAAAAAAAAAAACCTCCAGAGAACAATAGCAAAAAAGTGCAAAAAGCCACCAAAGGGAGCTTGAGAGGGGACAGGAGGACTCAACCCAAGCAAGACTGACTGAGAAACAATGCTGCAGGCCCCTCCCACAGAAAGCCAGACAAAAGAATGAGAGGACAACCACCACAGTGTCCCCATAAAACTGTAAAACCCCAGTGTCAGGGGTAAACAATATATTAAGCTCCTGGTGTTGCCCTAAAACCTGTATATTTCATAGATACAACTTTTAGTTTTAATTCATTCTCACTATTCTTGTTCTTTTTATTTTTTATCCTACTTACCATTACAACTAGAGGTTTAATAAAACATATTCCATAATAACCTTTTAACTTGAACTTTTTTCATACGTATACATGTGTTTTTCTTTTTCTGTCCTTTTTTTTAATATACATATAAATATAAGCTTTGAGGTAATCCTCTTTCCCTAATCAATACTACCCCTATATATAAACCAGTTTTAATATCCCTTTATCTCTGGAAAGTTGAGTCCTTTAATAAAGATATCAAGATACACCCAAGAGGACTCAAAATAACCTTCCTTGTTGACATCAAGGATTTATAACCACCCTCCATCTTTTTCTTCTGTCATTGCTTCTGCATATTTGTTTTTGTTCTTGTATTATATGAATCTTATACTTGGGGTTCTTTTTGGCTGGGTTTTGTCGGTCTTTTTGTCTGTTTTTGTTTGTATACCTTATAAATCTTACCTTTGGGGCCCATTCTGGTTGGGTCTTCTCCTTTTTTTCTGTCTCTCTGTTTCTCTCTCTCTCTCTTTTTTCTTTTTTCTTTCTTTTTGGTAGTGACTTCAGATTACTCAGAAGCATTCCAGGGTGCACCTTGCCTTAAAAAAAATTAATTTAAAAATTTTTAAAAAAGGACTTTATTTTTTAATTTTTATTTTATTTTTTTCAGTGTTCCAGGATTCATTGTTTATGCACTACACCCAGTGCTCCATGCAATACGTGCCTTCATTAATCACCCACCACCAGGATCACCCATTCCCCCACCGCCATCCCCTCTAAAACTTTTAGTTTGCTTCTCAGAGCCCACAGTCTCTCATGGTTCACCTCCCACTCTGATTTCCCCAAATTCACTTTTCCTTTCCTTCTCCTAATGTCCTCCATGTTATCCCTTATGTTCCACAAGTAAGCAAAACCATATGATAATGGACTTTCTCTACCTGATTTATTTCACTCACCATAATATTTCCAGTCCCATCCATGTTGGTGCAAAAATTGAGTATGCATCCGTTCTGATGGCTGAGTAATATTCCATTGTATATATGGACCATATCTTCTTTATCCATTCATCTGTTGAAGGGCATCGTGACTCTTTCCAAAGTTTGGCTACTGTGGACATTGCTGCTATGAACATTGGGGTACACTACATCTGTATTTTTGGGGTAAATACTCAGTAGTGCAATTTCAGGGTCATAGGGTAGCTCTATTTTTAGTATTTTGAGGAATCTCCACACTGTTTTCCAAGTTGGCTGCACCAACATGCATTCCCATGAACAGAGTAAGAGGGTTTCCCTTTCTCCACATCCTCCCCAACATTTGTTGTTTCTTTGCCATTCTAACTGGTATAAGGTTTTATCTCAATGTGGTTTTGATTTTAATTTTCCTGATGGCTAATTATGATGAACATTTTTTTTCATGTGCCCGTTAACTATTTATATGTCTTCATTGGAGAAGTGTCTGTTCATGCCTTCTGCCCATTTTTTGACCTCATCATCTGATTTTTGGGTGTTGCGTTTGAGAAGTTCTTTATAGATCTTGGTTATAAGCCCTTTGTCTGTAGTGTCATTTGTGAATATCTTCTTCCATTCTGTAGGTTGCCTCTTTGCTTTGCTGACTGTTTCCTTCACTGTGCAGAAGCTTTTTATCTTGATGAAGTTCCAAAAGTTCATTTTTGCTTTTGTTTCCTTTGCCTTTGGAGATGTGTCTTGAAAGAAGTTGCTGTGCTATGTATAGAAGAATGAAACTCAACCATTCTCTTATACTGTACAGAAAGATAAACTCAAAATGGATGAAAGACCTCAATGTTAGACAGGAATCCATCAAAATCCTAGAGGAGAACATTGGCAATAAGCTCTTCAACATTGGGCAAAACTTTTTAGTTTGATGTAGTCCTAGTTTTTATTTTTGCTTTGTTTCCCTTAACTTTGAAGTCAGATCCACAAAAACATCACTAAGACCATTGTCAAGGAGCTCACTACCTGTTTTCTTCTATGAATTTTATGGGATCAGGTCTTACATTCAGTTCTCTAATCCGTATTAGGTTAATTTTGTGTTTGGTATAAGACAGTGGTTCAGTTTCATTATTTTGCATGTGGATTTAGTTTTTCCAATACCATTCTTTGAAGAAATGTCCTTTCTTTATTGTATGTTCTTGACTCTTTGTTGTAAATTAATGACCCGTGTATGAGTGGGTTTATTTCTAGTCTCTCAGCCAATGGAACAGATCTTTGTGTGTGTGTTTCATGCCAATACCATACTGGTTTAGTGTACTATAGCTTTGTAATATAGTTTGAATTCAGGAAACTTGATAACCCACCTTTATTTTTTCTTTCTCAAGATTGCTTTGGCTATCTGGGGTCTTTTGTGATTCCATACAAATTTTTGTATTATTGGCTCTAATCTTGTGAAAAATGACATTGGAAATTTGATAAGGATTGCATTGAATCTATAGATTTCTTTGGGTAGTTTGAACATTTTTAACAATATTGATTCTTTCAATCCATGAGCATGGAATACATTTCCATTTATTTATATCTTATTCAGTTTCCTTCATAAAGGTGTTATAGTTTTCAGTGTATTGATCTTTCACCTCCTAGTCTAATTGTCCCTGGATAGGACTTCCAATATTTTTTGGAATAAAACTGACAGAGTGAGCATCCTTGTCCTGTACTTGATCTTATAGGAAACTCTTTCAGCTTTTCACTTTTGGGATATTAGCTGGGGAGTTGTCATATGTAGCTTACATTATGGTGAAGTGTGACCCTTCTATTTCCTTTTCATTGAATTTTTATCATAAATTGATGTTGAATTTTGTCAAATGTTTTTTCTGCATCTATCGAGATGACCATATGATTTTTATCCTTCTAGATGTTAATGTGATATGTTACATTTTTTTATTTACAAATGTTGAACTATTCTTGAATCCCTGGAATAAATCCCAATTGATCATTGTGCATCATCTTTTTAATGTTGTCCAGTTCATTCTGCTAATATTTTATTGATTAGTTTTTTATCTGTAGTCATTAAGAGTATTAGCTTGTAATTTTCTTTTTTTGTGGTATCCTTGTGTGATTCTGCTATTAGAGTAATGTTGGCCTCATAAAATGAGTTTGGAAGCATTCCCTTCTCTTCAATTTTTTTGAAAGATTTTTGAGAAGGATAAACATTAAATCTTTCAATGTTTGGTAGAATTCACTAATGAAACCATCTGGTCTTGGACTATTGTTAAAGGGGAGGTTTTTGATAACTGACCTGATCTCCTTACTAGTAATTTATCTGTTCATATTTTCTATTTCTTCTTTGTTTGGTCTTGGAAAATGATGTGTTTCTGGGAATTTGCCCAGTTTTTCTGTGTTGTCCAATTTGTTGGCAGGCAATTGTTCATAGTAGTCTTATAATCCTTTGTATTTATATGATATCCAGTTATAATTTCTTATTTGAAATTTTGTTTATTTGAGCCCTCTCTCTTTTCCCCATGGTTATCAAAGAACCAGACCCTAGTTTCATTGACCTTTTTTTTTAAATTTTTATCTCTATTTCATTTATATCTGCTCTGATCTTTATTATTTATTTCCTTCTACTAACTCTGTGCTTTGTTCTTAATTTTTTAGTTGTTTTACGTATAAAGTTAGATTATTTGAGATTTTTCTTGTTTCTTGAGGTAGGAGGAATTGCTATAAACATTTCTTTTAAAACCACTTTTGCTGAGGTTTCCCAAGATGGTGGAGGAGTGGGGGACTCCATTTCAACTGGTCCCCTGAATTTAGCTAGAAACCTACCAAGCTACTATGAACACCCATAAAATCAACCTGAGATATAAGATTATACATGTATGGATCTCTATGGGGGCAGAGGATAATCAGTTGAGAAGTTTGAAAGACAGAGTTGTGATTGCATGGACAGATATTGGAGGACAAACAGAAAGGGGATGGAGTTACCAGAATCTAGCCATTGGAAAGTAATACCCCAGTGCAAAAGTGTCCTGTGCCTGGAGATTGGTGGTGGCAGGATGGGAAGGGATGGATAACAGCACTCAAAGAGAACACAGGGGCTTAATGGGGCAAAGGTGGACCTAAGCCTGCAGTTCCAGGGCTGGCAGTAGCGGCTGCCCACACCTGAGAGGACCTGGCTCAGATTTGAGTCCATGGTCCTGGGGCTGGAAGCCACTAGCACTGCTGCCACTGCCCATACCTGAGAGGACCTGGCTTGGACTTGCGCCCACAAAGGTGGGGCTTGCTGCCACCAGGACCAGGGTCACCCAGACTGGGATTGCTCATGGTTTTGGTAGCACATGAGGGAGCAGAGACAAGTGGGCATCAGAGTCCACCACTGGAGGATCTCTGGGGGACATGCACCACCTGTGGGAGGCTACAGTTTTTAGCAGCACTTACAAAGGGGGAGACTGTGTGTTCTGGAGGATTCAGAGAAGAGCAGACTGTGGTTTCTCTCCTCTAAGGAAGAGGTCTGATTGTGGACAGTTTACTTGTTCTGACCCTCTGAAAAGGTGTGAAAAACTGCCAGAGAACAAAAGCCTCCAAAGAACAAAAGCCTCCAAAGAACAAAAGCCAAAAAAAACAGTTTCCATGGAGCCCAGCCCCTTGATAGGGGGCAGGGCAAATCCACCCAAGTAGGATTGACTGAAAAACAATGTGGCAACCCCCTTCCCCAGAAGATAAGCTAGAAGAACAAGAGGACAACAATCCCAGGGCCCTCATAAAACAGTAAAACCCCAACACCATGGGGAAAACAGTATACTAAGCTCCTGGTGTTGCTTCATGACCTATGTATTTCTTAGATACAACTTTTCTCTCTCTCTTTTGGTAATTCTTTCTCATGCTTCTTCTTTTTTTTTTAACCTACTTATCATTTCAACTAGATATTTAATACAACATATCTCATAGTAACTTTTTTACTGAACTTTTTCACACATATACTTTTTTCTTTTTCCTTATATATATAGAGAGAGATATAAACTTCAATGTAGTCCTTTTTTCCCTATTTAATACTGCCTTCACACGTATACCAGTTTTAATTTCCCCTTATCTCTGGGAAGTAGAGTTCTATAAGAAAGAAAACAAAATATACCCAGGTAGAACTGAAATACCCTTCCTTGCTCACATTGAGGGATTACAGCCACGTTCCCTTCATCCCCTCCCCTTTTATTTTGGGTTCCTGTGTGTGTGTGTGTGTGTGTGTGCTGTTTGTGTGTGTGTATGTGTGTGCATATGCACATGTGTGTGTCTTTTTGTTGTTTGTTTTTGTACGTTATAAATCTTATTCTTGGGTTTCATTATGGTTAGCTGTTTTATTTTGTTTTGCTGGCTTTTTTTTGTTTTTTGTTGTTGTTGTTTATGGTTTTGTTTTGTTGTTGTTTTGTTTGTTTTGTTTTTGTGGTGGCAGCTTCTGATTGCTCTGAAGTTTACCAGGGTGCACACTGCATGGATTGTGGTTGATATTATTGGCTGTATATCCCCTCAATCACACTCAACAGAATGACTAGGAATAGAAACTCCCAAAAGGAAAAGATCCAGAAACAATGGCTTCTCCCACAGATCTAATGGATATGGATATAAGCAAAATGTCAGAAATAGACTTCAAGGTAGTATAAAGCTAGGCTGGAGAAAACTATTAAAGACAACATAGATTCTCTAAGAGGAGAAATGAGAGATGATCTGGGAGAAATTAAAAATACTATTGATGAGATCTAATCTAATCTAGATACTCTAACAGCTAAGGTAAATGTGGCAGAAGAATGAATTAGTGATTTAGAAGACAAACTGATAGAAAAGGAGGAATAGGAGGAGGCCTGGAACAAACAGAATCCATGAAAACAGAATTAAAGAAATAAATGATGCCATAAAACATTCCAATGTTAGAATTACTGGGACCCTGAGGGAGTGGAGAGAGAGAAAACTAGAAGATATATTTGGGCAAATAAAAGCCAAGATCTTCCCTAATCTGGGGAATGAAACAAGCATTACTGTCCTAGAGGCAGAGAGGACCCTTCCCAAGATCAAGGAAAACAGACCAATGCCCCAGCATGTAATAGTAAAACTCGCAAATCTTAGAACCAAAGAAACCATCTTAAGGAAAGTTAGGGGGAAGAGATTCCTTACCTACAGAGGTAGGAACATCAGAATAATGTCAGACTTGTCCACAGAGACCTGGCAAGCCAAAAAGTGCTGGCAAGACATATTCAGGGTACTAAATGAGAAGGACATGCAGCCAAGAATTCTTTATCCAACAAGGCTGTCTTTCAGAATGGATGGAGGGATAAGGAGCTTCCAGGGCCTGTAGAGACTGAAAGAATATGACCACTAAGCCGCCAGAAATATTAAGGGGGTTCTATAAAAGGAAAAAGACTCCAAGAGTGATATAGAATAGAAATATACAGAGACAATCCATAGAAACAAGGATTTCACAGAAAACATGATGACAATAAAATCTTATCTTTCAATAATCATGCTCAACATGAATGGCTTAATTGCTCCCATAAAATGGCACAAGGTTGAAGATTAGATAAAAAGACAGAACCCATCCATATTCTGCCCACAAGAGACTCATTTTGAACCTAAAGTTATATCCAGACTGAAAGTGAAGTGATGGAGAAACATCTTTAATGCCAATGGACATCAAAAGAAAACTGGGGTGACAATTCTCCTATCAGGGGCACCTGGGTGGCTCAGTGGGCTAAGCCTCTGCCTTCGGCTCAGGTCATGATCTCAGGATCCTGGGATAGAGCCTATCATCGGGCTCTCTGCTCAGCATGGAGCCTGCTTCCCCCACCCTCCTGCCTGCCTCTTTGCCTACTTGTGATTTCTCTCTCTTTCAAATAAATAAATAAAATATTTTTAAATATTTTAAATATTTTTTAAATATTTGTAAAATATTCTCATATCAGACAAATTAGATTTTAAGATAAAGATAAAGATAAAAGATAATTAGAGATACAGAAGGACACTATATCTTTCTTAAAGTGTCTATTCAACAAGAAGATATAACAATTGTAAATATCTGTGCCCCCAACATGGAAGCAGCCAACTACATAAGCCAACTGTTAACCAAAATAAAGAGACATACTGATAATAATACATTAATTGTAGGAGACCTCAACACCCCACTCTCAGCAACAGACAGATCATTTAAGCAGAAAATCAACAAAGAAACAAGAGCTTTGAATGACACTGAACCAGATGGACCTCATAGATATACAAAGAACTTTCTACCCTAAAACAAGAGAATACTCAATCTTCTCAAGCACCCATGGAACTTTCTTCAGAATAGACCACATACTGGGTCACAAATCAGGTCTTATCTGATACCAAAGATTGAGATTATTCCCTACATATTCTCAGACCACAATGCTTTGAAACTGTCACAGTCAGTTTCTTGTCAGTCACAAGAGAAAGTTTCAAAGAAATTCAAACAATTTGGAATTTGTTCAATTTGGAAGCTAAAGGCCATCCTGCTCAAGAATGTTTGGGTCAACCATTAAATTAAAGAAGAACTTAAACAATTCATGGAAACCAATGAGAACGAAGACACATTGGTCCAAAACCTTTGGAATATGGCAAAAGAGTCCTAAGGAGAGGAAATACATAACGATCCAAGCCTCACTCAGAAAACTAGACCCCCCCCCCAAAAAAAATGTTCTCCTTCTGCCCCTCCTCCTGCTTGTGCTCTTTCACACTCTCTCTCTTTTGGGTAAATAAATGAATTTTTTTATTAAATTCTCTCATTTCTAGATGACCCATTGCTTATTCACTAGCATGCTGTGTAATCAACACATTTTTGTGCTTTTCCAGTTTTCTTTTTAAAATCATTTCTATTTTCATACCATTGTCATCAGAGAAGTTTTTTTAAAGATTTTATTTATTTATTTGAGAGAGAAAGAGCATGAGAGGACAGAGGTCAGCTGGAGAAGCAGACTCCCTGCTGAGCAGGGAGACTGATGTGGGTCTCAATCCTGGGACTCCAGGATCATGACCTCAGCCAAAGGCAGTCATCTAACCAACTGAGTAGCCCAGGTGCCCCCAGAGAAGACGCTTGATGTGATTTCAATTTTCTTCAATTTATTGAGACTTGCTCTGTGGTCTACTGTATGGTCTATTTTGAAGAATGTTCCTTGTGCACATGAGGAAAATGTGTATTTTTGTTTTTGGATACCATGTTCTGCATACATCTATAAAGTCCATTTAGTCTTGTGTATCATTTAAAATCAATGTTTCCTTATTGATTTTCTGTCTGGTTGGTCTACACATTGATGTGGGGTATGCAAACTCCCTACCATTATTGCATGGTGTTAATGTCTCCTTTTAGTTGGGTTAATATTTATTTATATATTTAGATGCTCCTACATTCAAAACATACATATTTATAAATATTCTATCTTCTTGCTGAATACTGACCCCTTTATCTTTATATAATTCCTTTCTTTACCTTTTAGTACAATCTTCGTTTTAAAGTCTGTGTTGTCTGATGTGACTACAGCCTCACCAGATTTATTTTCATTCCCATTTGCATGGAATCCTTTCTCCATCCTTTCACTTTTGGTCTGAAGTCACTTCTGAAATGACTTTCTTGTAGGAATTATGTAAATATCTTGTTTTATGTTTGTTTTTTTTTTTTAACTGCTCAGCCACTCTCTTGATTGGAGAATTTAGTCCATTGACATTTAAAGTATTGATAAGTATATCAATTATTATTGCCATTTCTTTGTATTGTTTTCTGGCTTTTATTTTATTTATTATTATCATTATCATTATTATTATTATTATTATTATTATTATTATTTTGCAGTTCCCATCTGACCCTTTTGTCTCTTTCCCTCTTCCTTTGTGGTTTTATGGTTTTCTTTAGTGTTACATTAGGATTATTTCCTCATTTCTTGGCGTGTATTTATTATGCTTTCCTGCTTTGTAGTTACCATGAAGTTTTACATAAGCATCCTATATGTATATAATAGTCTGTCTTAAGCTGACAGCAACTTAAATTTGAACAAATTCCAAAACCTTACATTTTTGCTACACCCCACACTGAGTTTTACATTTTCTATGTCACATTTTACATCTTTATATTTTTGCTTTCCTTAAGTAATTATTATGGTTTTAACTAATTGTACTACTTTTGTTTAACCTTCATACTTAAAAGTGATTAATCCACTATCTTTACTACATATTTTCCTTTTCCACTGAGATTTTCACTTTTGCATATATTTTTGTTTTTCTTAATTAGTGCCATTTTTTTTCAGCTTAAAGAAGTTCCTTTAACATTTCTCAAAAGGCAAGTTTACTATTGATGAACTCCTTCAGCTTTTTTATTTAAATTCAATTTAATTAACATATACTGCATTACTAGTTTCAGTGGTTGAATTTAGTGATTCATCAGTTGTGTACACCCAGTGCTTATTACCTCAAGTTCCTTCCTTAATGCCCATCATTGAACTATCCCCTCCCTTGAAAACAGTATAGAGGTTCCTCAAAAAGTTAAAAATAGAACTACCTTATGACCCAGCACTACAGTATATTTATTCAAAGAACTCCTTCAGCTTTTTCTTGCTTATCTGGAAAACTTAAATCTCTCCCTTTCAATTCTGAATGAAAACCTTGCCAAGTAAAAGATTGCTGGTTGGAAGTTGTTTTTGTTTTTTTGTTTTTGCTTTTGTTGTTATTGTTGTTGTTGTTATTGTTTTCCTTCAGTCACTTTCTTCTGGCTTGCAAAATTTCTGCTGAGAAGTCTGATGGTATCCTTATGGGGTTTCTCTTATATATATGAAATTATTTTTCTCTTGCTGCTTTTAAGATTCTTTATCTCTAACTTTGGCCATTTTATTAATGTGTATGGTGTAGATCTTTTGGGGTTCATTTTATTTGGAATTCTCTGGGACTTATGGATGTAGATGTCTATTTTCTTGTCCAATTAGAGAAGTTTTCAACCATTACTTTTTTCAAATAGTTTTCTTTCTCTTTCTCTTCTCCTTCTGAGAAATTCTAATGCAATATTATTCTGCTTGATGGTGTTCCAAAGTTCTGTTAAGGAATTTTTACTTTTTAAAAGCTGTGATCACTAAGACAGCATGATACTGGCACAAAAACAGACACATAAACCAATGGAACAGAGTAGAGAGACCAGATATGGACCAGCAACTCTATGGTCAAATAATCTTAGACAAATGAGGAAAAAATATACAGTGGAAAAAAGACAGTATCTTCAATAAGTGGTACTGGGGAAATTGGACAGCTACATGTAGAAGAATGAAACTTGACCATTCTCTTACACCATACACAAAGATAAACTTGAAATAGATAAAAGACCTCAACATGAGGCAGGAATCCATCAGAATCCTAGAGGAGAACATAGGCAGTAACCTCTTCAACATTGGCCACAGCAACTTCTTTCAAGATGTGTCTCCAAAGGCAAAGGAAACAAAAGCGAAAATGAACTTTTGGTACTTTATCAAGATCAAAAGCTTCTGCACAGCAAAGGAAACAGTCAACAAAACAAAGAGGCAACCCACGGAATGGGAGAAGATATTCGCAAATGACAGTACAGACAAAGGGCTGATATCCAACATCTATAAAGAACTCCTCAAACTCAACACACACAAAACAGATAATCATGTCAAAAAAAAAAAAAAGTGGGCAGAAGACATGAACAGACACTTCTCCAATGAAGACATAGAAATGGCTAACAGACACATTAAAAAAATGTTCATCATCACTAGCCATCAGGGGGATTCAAATCAAAAACATACTGAGATACCACCTTACACCAGTTAGAATGGCCAAAATTAACAAGACAGTAAATAACGTGTGTTGGAGAGGATGTGGAGAAAGGGGAAGCCTCTTACACTGAGTTGGGAATTCAAGTTGGTGCAGCCACTTTGGAAAACAGTGTGAAGATTCCTCAAGAAATTAAAAATAGAGCTACCCTATGACCCTGCAATTGCACTGTTGGGTATTTACCCCAAAGATACAGATGTAGTGAAAAGAAGGGCCATCTGTACCCCAATGTTCATAGCAGCAATGGCCATAGTCGCCAAACTATGGAAAGAACCAAGATGCCCTTCAATGGATGAATGGATAAGGAAGATGTGATCCATATACACTATGGAGTATTATGCCTCCATCAGAAAGGATGAATTCCTAACTTTTGTATCAACATGGATGGGACTGGAGGAAATTATGCTGAGTAAAATAAGTCAAGCAGAGAGAGTCAATTATCATATGGTTTAGCTTATTTGTGGAGCATAAGGAATAACACAGAGAATATGGGGAGATGGAGAAGAGAAGTGAGTTGGGAGAAATTGGATGGGGAGACGAACCATGAGAGACTGTGAACTCTGAAAAAAAATATGAGGGTTTTGTAGGAGAGGAGATTGGGTGAGCCTGGTGGTGGGTATTGTGGAGAGCACATATTGTATGGAGCACTGGGTGTGGTGCATAAACAATGAATTCTGGAACATTGAAAAGAAACAAAAAAATTTTTTTTTTAAATTAGTCATTTTAAATTAAGTAATAAATAAATAAATAAATAAATAAATAAATATTTTTCCCTTTTTGCTTCTCTGTTAATATGATATCCATTGCTCTGTCTTCTAGCTCACTGTTCCAGTCTTTTGCTTCATCCAGTCTGCTGTTGAACCCTTCTATTTTTTTCAGTATTTTTCAGTTTGATCGTTGTATTCTTCAGCTCTGTTACTTCTGTTTGAACTTTCTTATATTTTATATATCCTTATTGAAGAGATACACTATGTTTATCTATTTTTCTCCCTATTTTAGTGAGTATATTTATGATTATTACTTTGAACTCTTTTTTCAGGTATATTGCTTATCTCTGTTTCATCAATGTCTTTTTCTGAAGTTTTCTCTTGTTCTTTATTTTGGAACATATCCTTATCTCTATTCATTTTTCCTGAAACTTTACATTTGTTTCTATGTATTGGGAGAAGAAGTTTCTTTCAGTCATGAAGGAGTGGTCACTGGAAGGCTAGAGATATTTTTCAATCTGTTTTCTGTGCAGTGCCCTGTTTTGCTAATGGTCTTAGTTCTGTGGGGCTCAGAAATGAAAGTCCCCTTGGCAAGCAGCACCAGATATTCAAAGGGTGTCCCTTGGGTTGGGTGTGTGCACCCATAGAGTCTTTCAGGGCAGCAGCTACTGTGGAGAAGAAATGGGCCAGGTCTGGTGGAGTGAGTCCATAGTGAACACTAGGGCAGGGACAAGTGACAATAGAATGAAGCTTGAGAGTGCAAAAATGATACCCACTAATACAAGTCTAACAAGGAAGAAGGACATTTAAAAATAGCACCTACTAGTGTTCTTCTCTAGGCTTTTGATGGATTCCTGTCTCACACTTAGGTTTTTCATCCATTTTCAATTTATTTTTGTGTATGATGTAAGAAAGTGGCCCTGTTTCATTATTCTGCAGGTGTCTCTTCAATTTTTCCAACACTATTTGCTGAAGAGACTATCATTTTTTCATTGGATATTCCTTCCTGTTTTATTGAGCATTAGTTGACCATAGAGCTGAGGGTTAATTTCTAGGTTCTCTATTCTGTTCCATTGATCTATCTGTCTCCTTTTATGCCAGTATTATACTGTATTGATGATTACAGCTTTGTAATACAGCTCAAAGTCCAGAAATTTGCCTCCAGCTTTGGTTTTTGTTTTCAACAAAAAAATAGCTTTAACTGTTCAGGGTCTTTTCTGGTTCTCTATAAATTTTAGAATTGCTTTTTCCAGTTCTGTGAAAAATTCTGGTAGTATTTTGAAAGGGATTGCATTGAATTTGTAAATTGCTTTGCATAGTATAGACACTTTAGTGATATTTGTTCTTCTACTCCATGAGCATGAAATGTTTTTTTCCATTTCTTTGTGTCTTCTTCAATTTCTTTTATAAGTATTCTATAGTTTGCTAAGTGCAGATCCTTTATCTCTTTGGATAGGTTTATTCTTAGGTATCTTATCATTTTTGGTGTAATAAGCAATGGGATTGATTTCTTGATTTCTCTTCATGCTGTTTCTTTATCAGTGTATAGAAACAGATTTCTGTGCATTGATTTAATATCCTGTGATCAAAATCTATAAAAACTTATCAAACTCAACACCAAAAAACCCCCCAAATAATCCAGTCAGGAAATGGACAGAGAACATGAATGGACATTTCTCCAAAGAAGACATATAATAGTCAACAGACACATGAAAAACTGTTCAATATCACTCAGCATAAAGAACATACAAATCAAATCCAGAATGAGATACCACCTCACACCAGTCAGAATGGCTAAAACTAACAAGTCAGGAAAGAGCAAGTGTTGGTGAGAATGCAGAGAAAGGGGAACCCTCTTACCCTGTTGGTGGGAATGTAAACTGGTGCAACCACTCTGGAAAACAGTATGGAGGTTCCTCAGAAAGTTAAAAAAAGAGCTACCCTACAACCCAGTAATTGCCCTGCTAGGTATTTACCCAAAGGATACAAAAATAGTGATTCAAAGGAGCACTTGCTCCCCAATGTGTATAGCAGCAATGTCCACAAAACCCAAAATATGGAAAGAGTCCAGATGTCAATTGACAGAGGAATGGATAAAGAAGATGTGGAATATTACTCAGCCATCAAACAAATGAAATCTTGGCATTTGCAATGACATGGATGGAACCAGAAGGTATTATGCTAAGCAAATAAGTCAGTCAGAGAAAGACAAACACCATATTATTTCACTCATATGTGGAATCTAATAAATTAAATAGATGAGGGGCAACTGGGTGGCTCAGTGGGTTAAGCCTCTGCCTTTGGCTCAGGTCATGATCTCAGGGTTCTGGGATCGAGCCCCGCATCGGGCTCTCTGCTCAGCAGGGAGCCTACTTCCTCCTCTCTCTCTGCCTGTCTCTCTGCCTACTTGTGATCTCTATCTGTCAAATAAATAAGTAAAATCTTTTAAAAAATATATGAACATAGGGGAAGGGAAGGAAAATAAAATAAGATGAAAGAGGAGAAGGAGGCAAGCCATAAGAGACTCAAGTCTAAGAAACAAACTGAGGGTTGCTGAAGCAGAGTTGGGGGGGATGAGGTTATTGGGTGATGGGTACTTGATATAATGAGTACTTGGTGTTTATGCAACTGATGAATAAGTAAGTTCTACCCTTGAAACTAATAATACACTATATGTTAACTAAATTGAATTTAAATTTTAAAAATTAAAAAAAAAACCCACCCGCCAGTACCTCTGCTTCTGTAGAGATCTTCTAGAAACTTTTATCCCTTCAGTATATCCCCTAAGACTATTCAAAGAATCTCCCTCAAATATGATCCAGGTGTTTCTCAAACTACTGCTTCTTTATTGGGACTTGTCATAATGTGATTCTGTGTGTGAGTCCTTCAAGATAGGGGTCTCAGTCCTTTGCCTGTCTCAGACACTAGCCCTGATAGTTTTCAAAGCTAATAATTTGGGGAGCTTCCTTTTCTGTTGCAGGTCTCATGGGTTGAGTTACCCCATGTGGGCAAACTCGTTCCTCAGAAAGGAGCTGTGCCTTTATGATATCATTCCTTTTTGTAAGTCACCAAGTTGGGGATGGGGGTCCTTAGCCAGATCATTTTTGCTCTCCCTACTGATCTTGATATGACTTGCTTGTTTTGTTTTGTGGAACAGCTTCTCTGCCAGTTTTCAGATATTTTTCAGTGAGAATGTCCTATATGTAGTTGTAACTTTGTTGTGTCTGTGGAAGGAGGTGAACTCACGTTCTCCTTATGCTGCCATCTGGAACCCTTCCTCCAACATCCTCCCCAGTCTGTTTGAAAGAAAGGTAGGAAAGAGAAAGAAAAAGAGAAAGACTAGTTATCAACTGAAGAAGGTTGAAACCCAACTCAAGGAAGAGCTTCTAAGAAAAACGAGTCACTTAGAATGACAGTGAGAAAATACTGGTATTGAAGCAGTGACCAGTTTAGAAAATATTTTCTAATATACCTACAGTCTGAATTGATAAGCAAGAGGGTGAAATGACCCAGAAGGTGAGGGAAGGAAGAACCCAGAGTAAAACAAATCCCTCTTCCCTTTAAGTCTTCAGATGTAATTCAATTTGAAGAACACAGTAATTCAGTCATTATGGAGGTGCTTCTCTTTCTGACCATGATGAAGTAACAGGGAAAAGAATTAGTCTCCTGCTTGGCAACAAAAACATGACAGAATATTTGAAACAATGGTTTTTCAGGACATGGAACATCAGACATTGAAGACTAGAGATCTCTCGGAGATGGGAAACAAATTAGATGAGCCCTAAGGTCACTCTAGTTTAGTGCCCTGAAAGAGTTTCCAGTATGTGGTGTACGTAGGGAGATCCAGGGACACCATGACAGGTCCCTGAGTCAAGGAGACATTGATGATAGTCTGGGAGACTAAGATGGCTAGAGTTTATAGGACAGAACACCAGAAAAGTAATGGTATAAACACTCCAATTAAGGCAGGATTTTTCAGCTTGGACAAATGGCAAGACACTCTATAGACTAGCTACAAGAAACACACCTTAAATACTAAGACACAAATAGGTTAAAAATAAAAGGATGAGAAAAAGTATATCATTCTAAAAATAAGAGAAAGTTGCAGCAGATACATTAATATAAGATTAAAGTAGACTTCGGAGCAAATAATATTAACATAGGTAACCAAAGTCATATTATTTGGATCAAGGGACAATTCATCAAAAAGACAAAATAGCTCTATAGATCTTAATCCCAAATTTGTAAAACTTCTAGAAAAAAAATAGGACAAATTCTTTCTGACACTAATTCTGGCAAAATTTTAGATAAGACACTGAAAGCAAGATTCACAAAAGAAAAAAAAAAATAACTTGGATTCCACCAAAATTAAAAACTTCCTTGTCTTCCTTGGTGCTGCCTATAGAGGTGGTAGCCAATCTCCTACTCATCATCACGGTCACCCTCAGAACTCTGGTGAAGCTCAAGATCATTAGAAAGAGGACCAAGAAGTTCATGTACCACCAGTCAGACCAAGATGTCAAAATTAAGAGCAACTAGTGGAGATGCATAGGCATAGATAGTAGGGAGCACAGAAGATTCAAGGGCCAGATCTTGATGCTCAGCAGTGGTCACAGGAGCAACAAAAAAACAAAGCACTTGTTGCCCAATGGCTTCTGAAAGTTCCTATTTCACAAGATCAAGTAGCTTGAAGTGCTGTTGATGTGCAACAAATCTTACTGTGGATGTGCAACAAATCTAACTGTGTAGAGAATGCTCACAATGTCTGCTCTAAAGATCACAAAGTCATTGTTGAAAGAGCAGCCCAGCTGGCCATCAGAGTCACCAATCCCAATGCCAGGATACACAGCAAAGAAAATGAATAGACAGTGTATGTACATGTTTATTTGTGTTAATAAAACTATAAAAAAGGAACAAAATTTAAAACCTCTTTTTCCTTTCCTCATTTAGAAGGAAAATCAAGACAGTGATATTTAAAGACCATGTGCAAATATTAAATGTCCTGGACATCTACAAGATGCCAAGGATCCCCATTTGCTGTGTTCTGGAGCATCTTCTTCAGGAAAAAAATAAATATAAAGCCCCCTCCACTATGGTGATGCCTTATATGGCCATCTGGCCATCTGGGAATCTGAGACCAGGTAGACTATAAGCAGGGAAGTCTGGTAGGATTCAAGTACATCACAGATCACAGATCCTTGAAGTAAACTCAGACAGTCCTAAAGTCTGAGCTGGACACTGATCTAAACACTTACTTTGTATCTAGTTGGGCTGTCAACTGCTTTGTATAACACAGCTAAGTTGTAACATCTAAACAAATTCTGATTAATATGATTTTTTAAAATGTTAGTTAATTTTATTTAAACAAAACAAAATCTTCCTATTCTGAATAAACCTAACCTAAACCCATTTAAATTACAAGATTTAATTTATCAATTCATCCAACCATTCATTTATTGGTTTGTTTGATTATTTTTGCCACAACCTTCTAAAAGATGGCAGGGGTCTAGTTACTATTAACAACGATGTAGAAAATAAATCTAAATCCCAGAACGGATTGCTTAGTATGGACTGGGCTGTTTTGTTATTTGTGTGTCTATGGCAATTATATCAGGCTGGCACATTAGCCTGGAGGATCTTGGGAACTGGTCAGTTGCAGGCTTAGGACCATATTCCCTCACATGCACTCAGCCTAAAAGGAGAAAGGCCCCTCCAATAGAAAGTCATACCAGTGGATGGGACACAGGCTCAGGGTCCTGGAAAGTGGAAGGGAGTTAACCTCAGCATGACTATACCACTTTTTGGAGGCGGGGGGGGGAAGGTACTATGGCATGTTGAGTCTAGGGTGATCCCTACAGCATCTTGGAGGGGTGGGCAGCCCTCAAGAGCAGCCACCGTCAGGAAGGTTTTTTTTTAGATCATGGTAGGAGTGAACATGGAGGTCACATGAAGGGCATTGTGGTCCCAGAAAGAACTGAAATTTTACACAGGTCAACAGGTCATTGCTTACCATTTTGTTATTGACCAAGGAAAATAGATTTCTCATGTTCCCTCCTCCATTCACCAGAGGCCACTTGCAGGGGAGGTAGAGGACATAATGCTTACTTTGACACACAGGATTGTTTTAATACTTTTTAATACTTTTTTAATACTTTTAATACTTCCTTACTGCAGGGCACCTGGGTGGCTCAGTCAATTAAGTGTCTGCCATCAGCTCAGGTCATGAACCCAGGGTCCTGGGATCAAGCTCCTCATGGAGCCCCTCATTGGACTCCACCTAGAGCCCTAAAGCCCTACATTGAGGCCCGTATTAGGCTCCCTGCTCATTGGGGAGCTTGCTTCTCCCTCTCCCTCTGCCTGCTTGTGCTCTCTCTCTCTCCCTCTCTCTGTCGAATAAATAAATAAATAAAATCTTTAAAAAATATTTCCTTATTGCCCTTATTGTCTGTATTGTCCATTAGTATCCCTTATTATCTTTGTCATTGTAGTGATATCCTTGCTGATAATGGTAATTGGTGTCTTTTTTCATTCTCTTTTTTTTCCTAAGATTTATCAATGTTATTGATTTTTTAAAAAAACCTGTTTTTAATGACTTTATATTTTTTCTATTTCAAGAGGATAGATTTTTGTTTTATATCTGTTAGTCCTTTCTTCTGTCAGCTTTGGGTTTGTTTTGTTCTTTTTCTAATTTCATAAGTTAAAAACTTCATTGATTTGAGGGGTTTCTTATCAATGTAAGAATTTAACACTGCATGTTATCTGCATTCCACAAATGTTGATATGTCATATTTTCACTTTCATTTTGTTCAAAAATGTTTTCTAATTTCCTTTGAAGCTTCTGTTTTGACTACAAATTTCTACAAGTGTGTTATTTAACTTTAGAGTATTGGGGAATTTCTCCTTTCTGTTACTCATACCTATTTAATTTCTCTATGATCAGAGAACATACTTTATAGATATTCAATCATCTTAAATTTCAGTTTGTTTTGTGAACTAACTTATCTTCTCGATTGAAATGTGTTTTATGAGCTCTTGAAAGGAATAGACATTCTGCTGTCTTTGGGTGGAATTTTCGGTAACTGTTATTTGAATCAAGTTGATTGATGGTATTATTCAGTTTTTCTATGAGCTTATTGATTTTCTAATTCCTCTTTTGATTGCTGTATGAGGAGTATTGAAATCTCCAATTATAATTGTGGATTTTTCTATTTCTACTCTCAATTCTGCTTCATGTTTTTTTTATCTTCTGTGTTAGGTGCATACATATTTAGATTGCTATATCATTTTGGAAAATTTACCATTTTATCATTGTACAATGACTGTCTCTATCCATGGTAATTTTTCTTGCTCTAAAATTTATTTAATCTGATATTATTATTGGCATTATTATAGGGATAAAAAATCACTTATTCTATATTTTACTCTCCAAATAGGATTTGCTTTGATCTTACACTCTTTTTAGTTATCCACATATCAATATGCTAAGAAAATGTCAAGACCTATCTGGAACAACTATGCAATGCTGAAATTAATATTTGTAGAATTTAGTGATTTCTCTTAAAAAGTCAGTGGACATTTACTTGGTTTGACAAATCTTTCCTATGGGTGGTTTGATATTCTGCAAATGTAGTTTAGTGTGCAATGACACAGATTTAAATTCCTAAAGAAATCAAATAAAAATGAATCAAAATGGTAGAGTCCACATCATAAACCCTACTCTTCAATTGTCATTTTAGATCTTAGTCTTCTAAACCTTCATTTGTTATCACTGTTTAGTAAACACTAAAAAAATAATATGTATTATTAATCAAATATGAACAAATTTTTGGTTCTTCTTGAGAGCCTGCCTGTCCAAGTCAGATATTTTGCTCTCACAAATGGTAGCCTATAGTGTGTGTATATGGGGACAGAAAGTGAGAGGGTCTCATACCTTTCCTCAAACAATCTATGCATTGAGCACTTTTATTGCATGATCATTCTACCTTGCACAAGAGACCTCTGTCCCAGAGTCCCTGCCCTGTTCAGGCTCTGTTGTTCTTCCACCAGACACAGTATGTCTTCATGCTTGCCCTATTTCACTCTTCATTGAGGCTCTGGGAGCTGTTAGTGCTAAAGCTGTCTGCCCTTCTGCTGCTAAGTATGGTAAATGGCTCTCCCTACAACAAAAATAATATTTAACAATCATTAAGCTCTTGCCATATATGCCAAATTTTTCTAAGCGGTTTTCATATATTTCATTGGATCCTTATAATAATCTCTTGAACTAAATTTTATTTTAGTCCTATTTTATAGGTAAGGAAACTGAGGCATTGAGAAGTGAAATAGCCAACTCTAGGAACTGCTTAGGATAACACACACAGAACAGCTGGCCTGAACAGGAAGCAGGGGCTTCAAAAGTAAGTGTCCTGATCTTCAGACAGCTGATACAAATTAATCTGCTTGGGCTTTTTCTTTTCGACAATTAAGGCTCTGTTACTAAATAAGCTTTTTTTGTTTTTTTTCCTCTTAGTATTAATTCTCATTTAAGAAAGCCCTTGTTGCCTTGCCCTGCCTTGTAAATAGCTATCAGTTCATCCATATAAATTTGCATTTATAAGTGGGAAGCCATTCTTCTCACAAAGCCCTCCAGGAGTTTCCATCTCACAGTACCAGAACACTCTTCACAGTGAGTCCCCCAGCCCTCCAAGACAGACACCCCACTTTCACATTACTGCTCTGCTCTACCTTCCCTTCTATCTTCACATCACTCACTCTCTGCTGTCTCTTGTCTAGCTGCTAAACATTGCATCCATCCTTAGCACCTTTACTCAGATGTCCACCCATTTCTCTGAGGTCTTCCCAAATGATTCCATTTTAAATTAGAAGCACTAACCCCTTTCCACTTATTATCTCCTCAACACTATTATTGTGCTCAGTGCATAAAGAATTCAGGCCAGGAATGGACATTCAGTCAGTATGTGTTATGTAATAGCTTCGCCCCAGGATGACAATGCTGAAAGTGTAGTTAGCTTCTTCCCATATGTACCTGAACCATGGCATCAGGCATGACCAGGTCTCAGATCTATAGCAGTTGGCTGGAGTGGATCACAGCAGCCTTCTTTTTGCCAAATCAGTTTATTTAGGATTCAGAAACTGGATCTGTTGCTGGCACCTATGAATCTCTTCCTCCTGGTACATTCAGTTTTCTGATTGCAAATCCTAATGATTTTTCTAGACCTTAGATTATTATTTCAGTAATTCCACACATTGTGTTGTTTGCTATAAATGATATCCCAAATATCTAGAATGTGCATGAAGAAAGTTTTTGCACTGGAAAGGGATCACTGGTCCCACAGTTGAAAACAAAATGAAGGCTACTTTCAGTTCTTTTGAGTGTATCAAAGGAAATGTCTTTTAAATTTTAATCAATCACTTTGTATGAATTATAAGAACACATTTGAAACTGGAAGAAATGACATATTTAGGAAGAGAGTTGAATGAGCTCACAGACCACTGTGTTCATGAACTTTCCCACACCCCATCTATTGTAGTTTGTGGAATAATTGGTCCTTGTTTACAGAAGAAACTTGAAGGATTTGTCTGGGTAATAAAAGTAAAACACCATGTATCTTATTATAAAGGAAGTAGTTTGAAGCATTTGACCTCACTCAGAATGTTTCTCAGTCCCTTGGTATCCCAGAGTTTATTAAGTCAAGGATAAATTTCACTCATACCAACCTCCTAAGAGTTCAAAAGACAAATACCAGATCTAATATATTTGTTTCCAAGGTCATTGTACCTTAGGGATTCGAAACCCTCTCTTCACCATTGGAGTACCCCCTCTCTTGCATTGCTATATCAATCTAGCAAACAGAGTGGTGAGCCTAGGTTCAGAGAAATGGAGGGGAAGTTTTGAGAATTCTCTTGTCCATCCAAGAGCAACTGGGATTTTTCTGCCCCAGTGTTGCCTCAAGAAGGATTTGGAGGTGACTGTGTACAGGATGTATGAAAAAGAGCACCCTGGTGGATGAGAGACTGCCCTGAGCACAGACAATCTATTATGCATTTGTCAGACTTGATCAGAATTTCCCACTTTCTTATACCCACCTAATACCACTGTTTAGCCCCCTATTTTCCAGATTGACTTCATATATCATGGTCAATTCACTGACATTAAATACCCATCACCTTGACTGGAGTTCAGGTTACTGAAAATTTCAACTCACCCTCTGGGTGGAGAGGGTGTGTCAGGGGACAACATGTAGAGACAATGGAAAGCTGTGGGAAAGAACTGCAGAGGGAGGCAATTTCCTGTCAGGGGAAACCTCAGAAGTGGTCAGAAGGCCAACAAAGGCACTTCAGGCTCATTGTTTTATTTACTTATTTATTTTCCCCAACATTTCAAAACCAACTGTATGACTTCCAAAGGTAATGTCAATCTCTAACCAATTTTGTCAGCAAGTGAATATGAGGTACTCCTAGGACACATCTTCCCAGAGCAATGTGTTATTTATGTAATATTCTCAGGTGGGCCTACTGACATATTGACGCAACTTTTGACAAACTAACAAAATAGAACATCACTGCTGTGCTTATATTCCCCCAAGCCAAACAGTGATTATAAGCATCTTTTTCACATGCTTAGGATCCCTTAATAAAAGACATCAAATAAGCCATTAGATTGAGGAGCAATTTAATAAACAATTTGCTGACCATTAATAGTATACAGGTTATAAACCTTAGCATAAAAATACATGTGTGTACCCTCAACTCCATGGTCAAATAATCTTCGACAAAGCAGGAAAAAAAATATACAGTGGAAAAAAGACAGTCTCTTCAATAAATGGTGCTGGGAAAATTGGACAGCTATACGTAGAAGAATGAAACTTGACCATTCTCTTACACCATACACAAAGATAAACTCAAAAATGGATAAAAGACCTCAACATGAGACAGGAATCCATCAGAATCCTAGAGAAGAACATAGTCAGTAACCTCTTCAATATCAGCCACAGCAACTTCTTTCAAGATATGTCTCCAAAGACAGAGGAAACAAAAGTGAAAATGAGCTTTTGGGACTTCATCAAGATCAAAAGCTTCTGCACAGCAAAGGAAACAGTCAACAAAACAAAGAGGCAACCCACGGAATGGGAGAAGATATTTGCAAATGACAGTACAGACAAAAGGTTGATATCCAGGATTTGTAAAGAACTTCTCAAACTCAACACACATGAGACAAATAATCATATCAAAAAATGGGCAGAAGATATGAACAGACACTTCTCCAAAGCAGACATACTAATGGCTATTAGACACATGAAAAAATGTTCATCACTAGCCATCAGGGAGATTCATATGAAAACCACATTGAAAAATTACACCAGTTAGAATGGCCAAAAATTAGCAAGACAGTAAACAACATGTGTTGGAGAGAATGTGGAGAAAGGGGAAGCCTCTTACACTGTAGTTGGGAATTCAAGTTGGTTCAGCCACTTCGGAAAACAGTGTGGAGATTCCTCAAGAAATTAAAAATAGAGCTACCCTATGACCCTGCAATTGCACTACTGGGTATTTACCCTAAAGATACAGATGTAGTGAAAAGAAGGGCCATCTGTACTCCAATGTTTATAGCAGCAATGGCCACGGTCACCAAACTATGGAAAGAACCAAGATGCCCTTCAATGGACGAATGGATAAGGAAGATGTGGTCCATATACACTATGGAGTATTATGCCTCCATCAGAAAGGATGAATACCCAACTTTTGTAGCAACATGGATGGGACTGGAAGAGATTATGCTGAGTGAAATAAGTTAAGCAGAGAGAGTCAATTATCATATGGTTTCACTTATTTGCGGAGCATAACAAATAACACGGAGGACATGGGGAGATGTAGAGGAGAAGGGGGTTGAGGGAAATTGGAGAGGGAGATGAACCATGAGAGACTATGGACTCTGAAAAACAATCTGAGGGTTTTGAAGGGGCGGGGGGTGGGAAGTTGGGGGAGCCAGGTGGTGGGTATTATGAACAGGGCTCCATTATGAATGGAGCACTGGGTGTGGTGCAAAAACAATGAATTCTGTTATGCTGAAAAGAAATAAAATAAATAAATAAATAAAAATACATGTGTGTGCTTATCAGTGTATGTGCATATATTATATGTTTATCTTGTAATATCCATATATGTCTTAACTAGCTAAGTCCCATAATTCCTGTCAATCATTATGAACTTGCAAGATTTAATTGCAGTTGGACTTTGATTCTTAGTCTAATATTTAGTGCAAATATTCATATAACTTACAAATGAAGGAAAACCAATAAACAAACCCATCCTTTGTTATCCTCTGCTTAATATTGTTGTTTCAGTTACACAGATTTTAAGCATCCAGTATTTATGTTTTAGTTATTTTGTGTTCATGTAATATAAAGGAAAAATCTGAACATGATTTTTACTTTACAGATGCATTTAGAATATAATTTTTGTGCAAGACACTACCTATTATAATTACTTAAGTTCAGCTGTATTGAATGCAATAAATGCTATCAGTCAATATTAAGTATGCTAAAAAAATGAAGAGGATATTTTTTACTTATCAAAAATATACCACTGTGATATAAAGATTAATATGTGAGTCCTTCCAGATAAACTGCCTAGGTTGTCTAATGTCCATGGGTTCACAGGGCTACTGGTTCTCCTCCTAAGTCATAGGAAAGTCTCATTTGCCTAGGATTCTCAAACTGTCACTTTATCTGTGACCCTATGATGCAGAGCAAAAACCACCTCTGCACTCAGATGCCAGGACCTGTAATGAGGTTTAGCAGGGACAGGACCAGCATTCCCCAAACATTTTTTTAAAATGTTGTATGTACAGATTTTACAGATCCTGCATAATCTGGGCCAGTGAAATATGAACAGAAGTGATCCCCATCTCTGACCCATAAATAACTCCCAAGTGCCATCCCTCATTTTCCTTCCCATGCAGAGGACACTGGACCCTAGGAGAAGACAGAACCTTCAATCAAGAAGGCTGAATGCCAACATCCCCTGTGATAAGCTACTCACTGGCTTATCACACAATGTAAGCACCATTTAAGCAAACAGTGTATGTGCCATCTAAGCCTCTATCACATTAGGGTATTGCAGCTTAGCAATTTAGAGCAGTTAGCATTACCTAAGTCACAACACCATTCCATTCTGTGCACCAGGATATGGTTTGCAGGGATAGGAAACCCTGACATCTCTCTAACTCTGCCTTTTCTTCCCTGCTTGGGGAAACTTGAATAATCTGAAGATGGAGTGGGTAGAAGGTTGAGGTGGGGACAGGACAGGACTGGTTTTCCCATAATTCATCTGTTTTCAAAATATTTTATTGATCCCAGTGTGTGAAGTCTTTGTTGTTTTTCCCAATCTGACAATTATTCTTAGGGTGAATGGCAACTCCAAATCTCAGAACTTGAATAAGACCACATCACTGGGTGGTGAGGGGACTGTTTAGCCCACCAAACAGGACAACCATGCCGAGGTATTCAACACAAGGATTCTTAGAAGTGGTGTTGAAGGCACAACATACAACTGCTAAAACTCCTTGGTCCTAGACCCAGGGGTACAGAAGTAAAATTTCATTCTCCCAAATTTGCGATAACTGTATGATTGCAATCCTCCAAACTATCTAAGGAAGGGGCATAATCCTCCCTCTTGCCAGGTGAGTTCACAGACAGTGTAATGATGCATTGGTTCATTCAGGTTTGAACACAGTCTCTAAGAAATTCTTTAACCTCTGAAAGTTTTCTGACCCTCATTATCCCTGCAATTATTTCTATGTTTTAGGTCATAAGGCAATTGTTGCCACAGTGTTAATTTTCCCTTAGGGCCACAGTGACTCTTGAAGTTATGCTGACATATTTGGTCTGGTACTGAGGATAAGTCGTGTGGGCTCTCTCCATGACTGAAGCAGGAGAAGGCACAGATTTCCACACTCATCGCTAGCGTGGGGACCAGGACACAGAGCTCATCCTCACCCACCCAGTAAAGGACTATCTACCCTCATCCTTCTACCAGCTGCCCTTCACGTGGCCTCTCTAACACCAGCAAGCACCTGTTTTCTCTTTTTGCCTCACTGAATTTCATATCTTATGTGGGGATTTTCTGGAGTCTAGAAACCAAAGGGGAGCTGAGGTCCTGACCTGTCATGTTGCCATCTCTATGGATTCTAAGGCATGTGATAATGGGAACCTCTGAGGTTCCTAATGATTTCTAAAACTAAAGGTGGAAAAGCCATAAATCCAATCTTCTCTTGGGTCCCAAAATTTCC
The DNA here is from genome assembly GCF_010015895.1 of Lontra canadensis. Classification (NCBI taxonomy): domain Eukaryota; kingdom Metazoa; phylum Chordata; class Mammalia; order Carnivora; family Mustelidae; genus Lontra; species Lontra canadensis. The sequence goes on along the minus strand of NW_022631129.1, from coordinate 1,406,798 downwards.
TCCCCCAAGACTCTTCCTTTTTTTTTAAGATTTTATTTATTTGAGAGTGTGGGTGTGAGAGAGAGAGCATGAGCGTGGGGAACCCCTGTAGAGGGAAGAGATAAGGCAGATGCTTAAGTGACTGAACCTCCCAGACACCCAAGACTATTCCTAAAAAAAAAAAAAAAAACAACATATTTTCCTTTTATTAAAGATGAGTTATTTTTCTAGTTGAGATGACTGATGTTGGATTGACCCTGTTCCCAAAATATGTGTGTTTACATAAATATACATATTTTTAACTATTTTTTCTGCTTTCACCCAAATCATGTGTTTTTAAGCCTAAAATCTAAGAGTTAGCTGTGTGTTTGTTCTGCACTGATCTCCTTTTGGGTTGAGAGCCCTGATCTCTATGACACCATGCTTTGATGAGGACTAGCTCTTGGTTGAAGGAAAAATTTTGTTAATGTTTCAACTTGGGTTGGTTGACTTGAGTCCATGTATCTAATTGGGACTAATTAACATATATTATTGTCCTTTATAATTGAGTTTCAATTATTTCTGCAATTTGCTTTTTCTGACTATGTAGAAAATTAGACATTTTAAGGTTATTTTCATCTAGAAAAAGGATAATCTCCCATCTTCTAATTCTGCTTCTGTCTTATCTGCACTGACAAAAACCAAACAAACAAACAAAAAAACACAAACAACAACTGTTGTCTCAGACGTCTAGAGGGAAAAAAAAATAGTATATTGCTTTGTGCCTTGGGAGAAAACAAATATCAAGAACAGCTATACAGATATTATTTTTATAGAGAGAAACAAAACACATTGTTTACATTGCCTTAGGTATGAAAAGGCAGGGATCACGCCCATGCTGACCCTAGTCCTTATAGATAGGAAGACTCAGCCATCATGGAATTTGTAGTTCTGATGGACAAATAATGACAAAGACTAGGGCCTACAACCTGGCACCAGCATCTTGTGAGTGTTCTCCTGGTAGGGAACATGCACACATGGACAGCAGTTCTTAACCACAGTAAGTGGGTCTCCCTCATGTATCCTGGTATTTTATTCAGTATAGGATTGAAGAGGATTCAAGAAATAGGCTGATTAAAAAAATCTTAACATTAAAAAGAAAGAATACTTGGATCTTCATAAAAGTTCCTAAAAAAAAAAAAAGATTTATTGACTTATCTATGAGAGAGAAAGCATGCACATGTGTGGAGAAAAGAGCAGAGGGAAAGAGAGCATCTCAAACAGACTCTCTGCTGAGCATGGTGTTTGACATGGAGCTTGATCCCACAATCCTGTGATCATTACCTAAACAGAAACCAAGAGTTGGACACTTAACCAACTAAGCCACCCAGACATCCCTCGTAGAGGTTCTGAAGAATATAAGAATATACATAAACATCTGCATCATCATAAATGGTCTGAAAGCCTCAAAATTAGGGATATCACTTCCCACTGATATAACCCACATGTTGGAACACAATGAAGCACACACATACATGTACACATAGAGACACACACGCAGTAAAGGAGTAAAGCCTAAAATGACCCTTCTAAAAAAGGTAAAGGTAAAAAATCAACAGGGCATAAGTCACACTCAGTCACTCACCATCTGTGATTTCTTTTCTCCCTGCAACTTTCTATCAATGGATCCTATCTGAATCTTGAATCATTGACGCTGTAACCTCTATTCTGCAACAAAAGTAGCGTGAAACCTACAATGGTGAGATTAATTCTTATGTTTCACTGATCTACAGCAGCCCCATCCTTATTTGAACTATTCTTAAAGCTTTGCTCACCTGTAAGAGAAAATTTTCACTTTCCTACATCAGAAGGAGGTAGTGAAGTATGGAACAAATTATAAAACAAAACTGGTAACATCAGTATAAATGAATCTTTTAAAAGAAGACTTAAAAATATTATTTAATGTGAACACTGAATGTCTTTAAATGCCATCAGGATACACAAATGACTACTCATATTTAAGAGTGAGAGTTTGGGTGTTAATGGGAAAAGTAAAGAATGAGTCATCTGTCTTTGATGGTTTCCTTTAGCTCACTGATGTTTTACTCATCCCACTGCCTCTGCAAAACAGATCTTCAGTTCACTAAAGTTACATCTCACTTCATTTGGAATCAATCTCAAATATGGTGCTAATATCAACTAAGTTTATTTAGGGCTATATTAATCAATCAATCAAAAACCAAGATGTTTCCAAAATCTAGTATATATAAAGCATTGTCAGCTGTAATGACAAAATATTTTACAACAAAAAAGTTATACATCAAGTTAAGACACAGGATGTGTTGTATATAACGTATTTTACACATGTAATATATTCTAATCTTAAATAGTATATTAAGAATGTATATGCTAGGGGGGCGCCTGGGTGGCTCAGTGGGTTAAGCCTCTGCCTTTGGCTCAGGTCATGATCTCAGGGTCCTGGGATCAAGTCCCGCATCAGGCTCTCTGCTCAGCAGGGAGCCTGCTTCCTTCACTCTCTCTGCCTGCCTCTCTGCCTACTTGTGATCTCTCTTTGTCAAATAAACAAATAAAATCTTTAAAAAAAATGTATATGCTAGAGAGAAGTCAAGATGGTGGAGGAGTAGGAAACTGAAATATCATTAGGTCCCAGGATTTCAGCTAGATAGTTATCAAACCATTCTAAACACCTACAAACTCAACAGGAGATAGAAGAGAAGAGCAGCAATTCTAGGAACAGAAAACCAACCACTTTCTGGAAGGTAGGATGTGTGGAGAAGTGACTCCAAAGCAACAGGAAGATAGACTAATGGGAAGATAGACAGGAAGAGGACCTCCAGCTCCTGGCAAGAGGTGGAGCAGTGGAGCACAACATCAGAGCCTTTAGAAGTCTGCTCCACTGAGGGATGTTGCTTCAGAGGTTAAGCAAGGGTGGAGCCCTCATGTGGTCTCAGGACCTGTGGGGTCACAGAAAGACCATGGTTGCCTGAGTATAGCAGAGCTCCCAGGTATCAGAGCAAACTGGCTACAGAGACAGAGTTGAGGACTGCGCTCTCAGCTCAGGGTTACCTTAAACCATGATCCAAGGCACAGTTGGACCACTGCTCTTTGAGCAGGGACCCCACAAGTAGCAGATCTGGGAATACTCCCTCCTTTCTCCTCCAGGAGGAGTGGCATGGGAGCATGTGGCAGGAATCTGCAGGGTTTGGAGACTCCAAATGGGGCTGTGAGCCAGAGATAGAAACATTTGGTTACAGGCCAAGTGAGCATGGAGAGTGGCTGGAGACCAGGGAGACAGGAGGGATTGACTGCTTTTCTCTGAAGGCACACTGAGGAGTGGCACCCTGAGCTTGACTCCTCCAGGCTGGAGATTAGGAGGCTACCATTTTCATTCCCGTCCTCCAAAACTCTATGGAAAGTGTTCAGGAAACAAAAGCTACCAAGAGTGAACCCAAGCAGATTGCTTAGGTGGACCCCTGGCAAGCATGGTGCAATTCCACCTCAGGCAAAGACATTTGAGAATCACTGCAGCAGGCCCCTCCCACAGAAGATCAGCAAGAACATCCAGCCAAGGACAGTTTTACTGATCACCAAGAACTGTGGAACTCCAGAGGTAGGGGAAAACAACACATAGAATTCATGGCTTTTTTTCCTCCATGATCCTTTAGTCTTGCAAAGTCAATTTTTCTTTAATTTTTTTTATTATTCTATTTTTTTTAACTTTTCAAATCTTTTGAAATTTTTATTGTTACACTCCTATTTTATCCCTTCATTGTATTTAACCTTATTTTTTGTATACATATAGGTTTTTTTCTTTAAAATTTTGGGACACAATATCTTCTGATAGATCAAAATATACCCTAAATCTAGCACATGACTTTGTCCTAGTCTCCAGCCTGATCATGTTCTCTCTTTTTTTTTTCTTTTTCCATACAACTTATCTTATTAATTCCTTTTTTAGAATCTTTTTAAATTTTCATCTTTACAGTCATATTCCATCCCTTCATCGTGTTTACCCTTACTTTTGTGTATATATATATGCTTTTCTTTCTTTAAAATTTTGGGAGGTAGTTTCCTCTAAAAGACCAGAACACACCCAAAATCAAGTGGGTGGCTCTGTTTTATTCACCAGTCTAATATATATTTTTGTTTGTTTGTTTGTTTGTTTCCTCCTTCCTTCTTCCCCCAGTTTTGGGTCTCTTCTGATCTGGTTAGCATATATTTTTCTGGAGTCTATACCACACTTTGGGACTTCATTCTCTAATTCTTCTATCCTTATTTGGATAAAATGACAAGGTGGAAACACTCACCACCAAAAAAAAAAAAAAAAAAAAAACAAGAGGCAGTACCGATGCCTAGGAACCTAATCAATACAGACATTGGTAATATGTCAGATCTAGAGTTCAAAATGATGATCAAGGCACTACCTGGGCTCAAAAAAGGAATGGAAGATATTTAAGAATGCCTTTCTGGAAAAATGAAATCCCTTTCTGGAGAAATAAGAGAACTAAAATCTAACCAAGTTGAAATCAAAAAATATATTAGAGAGATGCAATAAAAAATAGATGCTCTTACTGCTAAGAAAAGTGAGGCAGAAGAGAGAATTAGTGATATAGAAGACCAAGTGACAGAGAATAAAGAAGCTGAGCAAAAGAGAGACAAACAATTACTGGACCATGAGGGGAGAATTCAAGAAATAAGTGATACCATAGAACAAAACAATATTAGAATAATTGGGAACCCAGAAGAAGAGATAGAGAGTCAGAAGGTATATTGGAGCAAATAGTAGTAGAGAACTTCTCTAATATGGCAAAGGGAACAAGCATGGGGAATCTGCCTCAAAATCTATAAAAATAGGTCCATATCCCATCATCTATTAGTAAAACTTACAAGTCTTACTGACAAAGAGAAAATCCTGAAGGCAGCTCTGGACAAGAAGTCTGTAATATACAATGGTAGAAATATTAGATTGGCAGCAGACTTATCCAACAGAGACCTGGCAGGCCAGAAAGAACTGGCATGATAAATTCAGAGCACTAAATGAGAAAAATATACAGCCAAGAATACTATAACCAGTTAGGCTTCATTGAAAATAGAAGGAGAGATGCAAATCTTCCAGAACAAACAAAAATTAAAAGAATTTGAAAACACCAAGCCAGCCCTATAGGAAACATTGAAACAGGTCCTCTAAGCAAAGAGAGAGCCTAAAAGTAGTAGACCATAAAGGAACAGAGACAATATACAGTAACAGTCACCTTATAGGGAATAAAATGGCACTAAATTCATATCTTTTAATAGTTACCCTGAATGTAAATGGGCTAAATGTCCCAATCAAAAGACATAGGGTATCAGAAAGGATTAAATAAAAAAAGACCTATCGATATGCTGTCTACAAGAAACTCATTTTAGACCCAAAGACATCTCCAGATTTAAAGTGAAGGGGTGGAAAACAATTTACCATACTAATGGGCATCAAAAGAAAGCTGGGGTGGCAATCCTTATATCAGATCAATTAGATTTTAAGCCAAAGACTAGAATAAGAGATGAGGAAAGACACTATATCATACTTAAAGAGTCTGTCCAACAAGAAAATCTAACAATTTTAAATATTTATGTCCCTAACATGGCAGCAACCAAATATATAAACCAATTAAAAACAAATCAAAGAAACACATGGACAAAAATAAATAATAGTAGGGGACTTTAACACCCCCCTCACTGAAATGGACAGATCATCTAAGCAAAAGATCAAGAAGGAAATAAAGACTTTAAATGACACACTGGACCAAATGGACATCACAGATATATTCAGAACATTCTATCCCAAAGCAACAGAATACACATTCTTCTCTAGTGCACATGGAACATTCTCCAGAATAGATCACACCCTGGGTCACAAAGCAGGTCTCAATCAGTACCAAAAGACTGGGCTCATTCCCTGCATATTTTCAGACCACAATGCTCTGAAGCTAGAACTCAGTCACAAGAGGAAAGTTGGAAAGAATTCAAATACATGGAGACTATGGAGCATCCAACTAAAGAATGAATAGGTCAACCAGGAAATTAAAGATTTGAAAAAATTAATGGAAACAAATAAAAATGAAAACACAACTGTTCAAAATCTCTGGGATATGGCAAAGGTGGTCCTCAGAGGAAAGTACATGGCAATACAAGCTTTTCTCAAGAAACAAGAAAGGTCTAAAGTATGCAACCTAACCTACACCTGAAGGAGCTGGAGAAAAAACAGCAAAGAAAGCCTAAACCCATCAGGAGAAGAGAGATAATAAAGATCAGAGCAGAAATCAATGAAATAGAAACCAAAAGAACAGTAGAACAAATCAACAAAACTAGGAGTTGGTTCTTTGAAAGAATTATAAGGTTGATAAACCTCTGGCCAGACATATCAAAAAGAAAAGAGAAAGGACCCAGATAAATGAAATCATAAATGAAAGAGGAGAGATCACAACCAACTCCAAAGAAAGGCAAACAATTTTAAGAACATATTATGAGCAATTCTATGCCAGCAAATTTGACAATCTGGAAGAAATGGATGCCTTCCTAGAGACATATAAACTACCAAAACTGAACCAGGAAGAAATGGAAAACCTGAACAGACCCATAACCAGTAAGGAGATTGAAGCAGTCATCAAAAATGTCCCAACAAACAAGAGCCCAGGGCCAGAGAGCTTCCCAGGGGAATTCTACCAAACATTTAAAGAAGAATTAATTCCTATTCTCCTGAAACTGTTCCAAAAAATAGAAATGGAAGGAAAACTTCCAAACTCATTTTATGAGGCCAGCCTCACCTTGATCCCAAAACCAGACAAGGATCCCATCAAAAAAGACAATTACAGACCAATATCCTTGATGAACACAGATGCGAAAATTCTCACCAAAATACTAGCCAATAGGATCCAACAGTATATTAAAAGGATTATTCACCACAACCAAGTGGGATTTATTCCAGTGCTGCAAGGTTGGTTCAAATCCACAAATCAATCAATGTGATACAACACATTAATAAAAGAAAGAACAAGAACCATATGATACTCTCCATAGATGCTGAAAAAGCATTTGACAAAGTACAGCATCCCTTCCTGATCAAAACTCTCCAAAGTGTAGGGATAGAGGGCACATACCTCAATATTATCAAAGCCATCTATGAAAAACCCATCGCAAATATCATTCTCAATGGATAAAAACTGAAAGCTTTTCCGCTAAGGTCAGGAACACAGCAGGGATGTCCGTTATCACCACTGCTATTCAACATAGTACTAGAAGTCCTAGCCTCAGCCATCAGACAACAAAAAGAAATTAAAGGCATCCAAATTGGCAAAGAAGAAGTCAAACTATCACTCTTCGCAGATGATATGATACTATATGTATACATTGAACTTTATTAAAATTAAAAACTTTATACATCAAGAACATCTGGATGGTTCAGTTGGTTAAGCAACTGCCTTCATTCAGGACATGATCCTGGAGTCTCAGTACAGAGCTCTGCATCAGGCTTCCTCCTCACCAGGGAGTCTGCTTCTTCCTCTGACCCTCCCCACTCTCATGCTCTCTCCCTCTAATTCTCTCACTCTCAAATAAGTAAATAAATTCCTAGGAAAAACTTTATGGCTCAAAGTACACTATCAAGAGAATGAAAAGATAACCCCCAAGATGGAAGAAAATATTTGCAGATCATATATCACATATGTACATGTGATTTATGTATATTTATAAGTCATATCTATCTGTTTATATATACATGATTTGTATATATCTAGAAGTCATTTATCTATATATCACATGTATATGATTACACATATATATTAACATCCAAAATATATAAAGAACTCCTATAACTGACAACATAAAAAACAACCCAACTTAAAAATAAGCAAAGGACTTGAACATTTTTCCAAAAAAGATATATAAGTGGCCAATAACCACATGAAAAGATGTTCAACATCAAATCAAAATCAACATGCAAATCAAAATCATAACTAGACACCAGTTAATATTCACTAAGATGGCTATTATCAAAAAAATAATTTAACAAAAAATTTAAAAATACCAAGTGTCAATAAAGATGTAGAGAAATTGGAACACTTGTACATTGCTGGTGGGAATGTAAAATGGTACAGCCACTATGAAAAATAATTTGGTGGTTCCTTTAAAAGTTAAAGATAACATTACCAAAGACTCAGATTCCACTATAGGTATATATGCAAAAGGATTGAAAACAATAGCTCAAACAGATATTTGTGTGTTATTGTTCATTGCAGCATTATAACCCCAGCAACCAAGAAATAGTAACAATCTAAGAGCCCATCAACAGATGAATGGAGAAACAATTGTGGTATATCCATACAATGGAGTATTATTCAACAATGATAAGAAATGAAGTTTGAGCACATGCTACAACATGGATGAATCCTGAGAACATTATGCTAAGAAAATCTGACAAAGAAGGAGAAACATACAATTTACCTAGGATATCTAGAATAAGCAAATTCATGAGAGACACGATGTAAAATATAGGTTACTAGGCAGTAGGTGGAGGCACACACAGGGAGTTATTGCTTAACGATTATAGGTTCTGTTTCTGGTGCTGAAAATTTTAGGAAATAGATTGTGATGATAGTTACACAACACTCTAAATGCACTTAATGCCACCAAACTGCACACATAACAATGGTTAAAATGTTAAAATTTATGTTATATAAACTCTACCAAGATAAATAAATAATCATCTATTTAACACAGAGACAAGACAGTTTCCTGTTAAAACTTAATTCCTTTAATTGCTTGCTCTATTTCAATGATGAGCATTCTAAAACAGTATTGAATAGAGTAGTGATAGTGGAAATCTTTTCCTTTATCTCCATTCCTAACATGGGAAAGCATTGATATTTCAACATAAGCATGATCAGCTGTAGGGGTTTTTGAAGATACTCTATATCTTACTTACGAAGTTTACATCTATTCCTGGTTACTTATGTTTTTGTCATTGATAGATGTTAACTTCCTTCCAAATGCTTTTACAAATCATTGTAGTTGGTCATATGGTTCCTTCCATTACTCCCTAATGTGGCAAGTACATTGATGGAATTTTGAATGTTAAACACACTATGTATTACTGGGAATAACCCTATTCTTGATGCATTTTTTTTATTTTACATGTTACTGGATTCAATATACTATTGTTAAGTAATTTTGTATCTATCTATGTTCATGAGGGATTTTTTTTTCTGAAATTTTACATTTCATAATGTCTTTCTCAGCCTTTGGTGATGAAGTTACTCTGGCCTCAAAATAAATTTAAAAATGTTCCCTCATCCACATTTTCTGGAAGTACTTGATACAATCAGTATTATTTCTTGTTTTAATGTTTGAATTCACCAGTGGAACTCTCTGAGCCTGGAGTATGCTTGGTGGGAATGTATCTGATAATGATTTCAAATTTTTAAAAAGATACAGAGCTATTCATATATTTTCCAACATCTAGCATTCATTTTGTTAAGTTATATTTATAAATATATAAATATAAATTTATAAATATATAAATATAAATTTATAAATATATAAATATAAATTTATAAATATATAAATATAAAGTCACCTATCCCACCTAAGTTTTTAAATGTGAAGTTATAAGTTGTTTATAATATTTTGCTTATTATATTTTTATGTCATTGTGATTTCTTTTATTCTTAATATCAATGATTTGTGTTGCTGTTCTTGCTTTTCAGAATAAAGGTCTATGAGTTTTGTTTTTATTTTAAATAAATCAGCTTTTGATTTATTTTTCTTCAGTGTTTATCTGTCTTCTAATGTATAGACTTATGCTTCTTTTTTTTTCCATGTTTGGGTTTATTGTACTATTTGTCTAGCTTCTTGAGGTAGATCACTAGGTCATTGTTTTTACACCTTTCTTCTTTTCCAATAAAATCATTTAAAACTGTAAATTTCCCTGTGTACTCTGTTTTAACATATCGAAGGATTCTGATATGTTGCATTTTCACCATCACTTAATTTAAAATATATTCTAAATTATTTTGCATTTTATTTGAAGTCTATCCTAGATAACTTATTGTCATCAATTTTTGATTTAATTCCACTGTAGGCAGAAAAGATACTCTGCATTATTTCAATCTTTTAACTCTACCAAATCTATTTGGTGAATGTACCAGGTGCACTTAGAAAGAAAGATTCTGCAGGACATAGATTAAATATTTTTATAATTATCAAGTCAATGGGGTTGGTTGTTGTGTTCATGTTTTTATTGGTATATTGTTCTGTTGATACTGCAAGTTGCTGAGAATACATGTTAGAATCTCTACTACAGATTTGGGTTTATGAATTTTTCCTTTTATTGCCATCAGCTCTTCTTTATGGATTTTGAAGCTCTGAGTAGTTGCATGCATATTAAAATTTGTTATACCTTATGGATAAATTGACCCTTTTATCAGTATGAAATGTCTTTACTTATCTTTGGTAATATTCCTTGTCTTAGGGTCTATTTTATCTGATTTTAACATAGTCATGACTAATTTCTTTGCTTTGCTTAATATAGCTTTTGTACTACTTAAATATAAGATAATAGATGGATTGGAATAAAATAGAATTATGACAAAAATAGCTTGGGAGTAAATGATAGTGAGCCAGAAAATAAAATTCACAAAGAATAAGAGAGAGCTGTTGTTGCAGAAATAATGCAGAACAGAAGATGCAAAGCTGGAGGCTCTTAGGGTGAAGGGAAGATGTTGGTCCAGAAGAAGCAGTGAAGGACAGGCAGCAAAGACACCTATGCCCTCATCACACTAGGGACCATACACATGTGAGAGAAAAATCAGCCACCATTTGATTAATACTGTGTCCCTGTGTGACCAAGACCAACAAGGATAAATGGTATAATGGAATTTGTCCCTTTAAATTGACAGAAGAGGGAGACCATTGTGATCATGCAGATTTGGGTGATCTGCTTGGTCTCTGCCAAGAAAGTCTTGGAGGCTCGGAGTGGTGGGGTTTCCAATCTGATCTCTTTTAGCATTTAGCTCTGTCTATAATGCTCATTTTGTAAGGTTATTTATTAAATCTCTGTTTTTCATTACCTTACCTGCTCCCATTTTTATGTTTGCTCATGACTGTATTTCACTGACCAGCTCAATGTCTAACACAAAAAAAAAGACTCTCAGCTATTGGTTGGAAGAATAGTTAACACGAATGCTGGAACATACTTGAAAGTGATTTGGCAATTTGTATCCACTATCTTTAAAATATTAATAAGATTAAGAACTGCAACTTTACTTCTGAGAATCTATCCTAAAAATTGTTAAATGTTATTAAAACATTATTTATTTGAAAATGCATATAACCATTTAAAATCCTCCCAAAAGGAAATTGTTTAATAAACTATGGTATAGTCACAGAATGGAATATGAAATTGTTAGGAAAACTTGTTTAAAATTCATAGTCATGAATGTTTTATAATGTTCAGTAAAAAAATTTTATAATGCTAAGCCAAAATATGGATGTAAAATTACAAAGAGAATGTAGATTATGCTGTGTAAAAAATAATGGGAAATAGTGGCAGAATATGTGTGAGTGACTAGAACCATGAAAATTTTCATTTTCTTTAACAAAACCTGTACATTTAATATTTTAAATCTCTTACATTTTTAAAAAAAGATTTCATTTATTTATTTGACAAACAGAGATCACAAGTAGACAGAGAGGCAGGGGGAAGCAGGCTCCCTGCTGAGCAGAAAGCCTGATGTGGGCCTGGATCCCAGGACCCTGGGATCATGACCTGAGTGGAAGGCAGAGGCTTAACCCACTGAGCCACCCAGGTGCCCTAATCTCTTACTTTATTTAATAATCAGAAAGGATAAGCTTAGATGGAGGAAGGATGTGGAGAATAAGTGTCCAGGGAAATAGAAATTGAACTAATACCTTCTCTTCATGTTTACAAAATTCCATTAGCCAACAAGTGTAGTGTACAACATTTATTCCCCTGATCATTGCATTTTTAAAAGTAGCTATTATAACACATTTAGGTGTAGGGATATCAGAAAAATTGCTTTATTGAATGTTTGGAGAGCTAAAAATCTGGTCTTGTTAATATTTCTTTTTCTTCTTTCTTTCCTCATTTTTTCCTTTGGTCTTTCAATTACTCTTGTTTCATTGAACTCTCAGGTCCCCAGCCCTTACTCCATCCTCTACTAAAGCCAAGGCCTCATGGCTAGGTGGTAGAGGCCACAACCCAAGCACATGCCACATTGGGCCAACCTTGACAGTGCAAAGGGGATATCAGATAGAATCATCCTGGTTCTCAAGCATTGGAAGGCTTTTTGATGGAATAAGGAAGGAATGTCAAAGAGACTGTGGGCTTGTTTTATGCCCCTGTCCTTTTCACAGAGCAACAGATTGAGTCCCTGACTGCTCAGCCCACCTCTGAGGCACATCTATGTGGAGCACAGCTGCAGAAACTGAACAGCAGTGAAAGGACAAATTTCTTCTTTTTACTTTCAAAATGACCTTAATCACTTGTTCTGATTATAACAATATTACAATTTCATGGAGCCAATGCATGCTACTCTATCTATACAGAATTGGGCAAACTTACCCTTAAAACCCATTACTTAAACATAACTACATTTTTCTGTTTCACTGAGTAGTCTTGCTGATCTGTGGACACACACACTCACTTGGACATTGCTGGTATTTACCATATGACATATCATCACCACTCAGCAATTTTCCACATTAGTAAATATAGAATGGATGTTGTTGGATGTAGTTCTGCCTTCCATATGAAGCAGAGCTTTGCACTGGACTGAGTTGAGTGCCAAGAGCAAAAACTGGTTTTCTATGTCAGAGTGAAAAACGAGTGCTACCAGGACAAATTCTAGAACAAAGAAGAATCACACCCAGCTTTGCCAGTCAAAAAGGGCTTCCTCACCACTATCATTATTAAATTCATTCTTCGACAAGCCTGAACATGTGTCTTGTCTCCTCTACTGTTACCCTCATTCCTTCTCTTATTACCACATACTTTTTGATGCGTGATATATGACATTTTTTAATTACCCCCATAATGTTTCTCACACTCCATCAGTGTCTTTGGGTGGTCACTCTTAACCTTGCCCTTCATTTTTTAAAGTCTCTCTAGAACTGTAAGAAGCAGGTTTCCCATGGCTCTATACCTGCATCACTGAGCTACTGTGTGCCTGAGATACTTCACCTTCCCTAGCCTAGCCCTCCTCTAGCACCTTTTGCACATATGAGTCACCAGGATTGCCTTTCCCCTACCAGAGAGGTCCTGTAATCACTCATTAAATATATGAACAACTAAATTCCCTTTTAAGGATCGGCTTCTGGAGCTACTCATGGTTCTGGTCATAATACGTATAAATCAAATCCTGACAAGAAACAGATGGCATTCTCAAAGTGGTCAAATGCAGATAGTTGTATGAAGGAGCAGTTCATAGAGATACAGAGAGAGTAATGAGCCAACAAGGTATGGTAAGATTGGGGGGATACCGAGGATAGAAATAGCCAAAAACATTGACCATGATAGTATAGACAAGAGGAGACAAGATTGTTGCCAGAGGCTGGTTGGAGCCAGAGCCATGAAGAAAGGCTATCTGATAGGAGATTTGGCCATGGAGGAATGCAGCCATTGCCAGACTCACATCAGGCAGGAGCAGATAAGGCCAGCCTGACACCCTGTCATTTCCCTGCAACAGTCCTCAATTTCCTGCTGGTATCCGCGTTGGCTGAACCCAACCTGAAGCCAGAACGCACAGAAGCCCAATGATGCAGTCTAAATGCCAGCTTCCTAGCACACACAGCAGAGACAACAAGGGGGAAGAATGGATCTACTGGGGCAAATAGAAAATAATCTGCACCTGTGTTAAGAGAAAGAGTGAAAAATAGCAGGTGATTCTCATGGCCCATGCCTGAAATCAATATATATCCTTTGACCTACATTCCATGATCAAAACTCAGTCACATTTCTCCTCTAGGAAAACTCTCACACTCATGCACCCAGTTGAAGAGACTGCAGGGAACAAGTAGCTGTCTCTACCACAGATATTTTATATCTCTGTTCTAGAGCTCAATTGAAAAAGAAAAAGGAGAGGAGATAAGGGCAAAAAGAGGGGAACTCTACTGGGGTATTCATTCAGTTTTTTGCACTTCTCAGGGCAAGCAAAATGTAGGCAGACTCTCATTTCATCCTTATTGGTGTGACAAAATATCAACAATGAAAAACATATCCCATAGAAAGTCAAATGTGTCTTCAATGAGAGAACCCTTAATTTCAGAGGACAGGATAAAGTCAAATCCCCAGAGTATATTCAGGAAAACAAGCAGCAATCCTCAAGAGCCTTGAGAAGAGGTTTTGCCAAGGTTGAATGCAAGAATAAGACCAGCCTCATAATGACCCCATGAAAGTGCTGTAGACAAAGCTGAAAGAAGTGACCTTGTACAGGGTTCCATTTCACATGGCATCCAGCTTTGCTTTAGGCTCAGGCCAATCTTATGGTGCTTATTTTATATTACAGTATAGAAAGAACACTCTCTGTGAGATCTGATGTCAGAATTAGAATGTCACCTGCACGTCAAAATGTAAGTGATTCAATGCCAGATTTTTGAATGTCAAGCATAATCACAGAAAATGCCCAGAGAAGTTTCCCAAAGGAAATAGAAACAACACTGGTAACAATAGTGACTAAGGGGATCAACAGAGGTATCTTCAAATTAAGGAAGTCGAAATTTCAGCGAGGCTGCTTGCTGCTTCTGTAAAATATAACTCTGAATATCTACAACACACTGAGAGATGGCCACAGTCCCAGAGCAATTGATGGGGTGATCCTTTTTTTTCTTTTTCCTCCTAAAGGATTCCCCAGCTCACAGCACTTCACTTCATAGGAGGGGCACTTCTGAAAACAAAATACATATCCCATTTGAACATCAAGGGAGGTTTAGCATGGGGTCCAAAAGACTGCCTTTGATGTTGAAGACATGGGATGCCATTCAGCAGGATGAGGGGATGCCAAGGGGTACAGCCATAAACCAAGACTAAAGAGCCAAGGATGGATAAATTTTCAGTCACTCCTTGTAATGGTCCCTTGCTGGGCTTTCTGACTATGTGGAGAGATGATGCTTTGCCTTTAGTAGGTAAAGATTGAATAGAAATAGAATAGATGTACCTATGTTTCCCAAAGTTACCAGAAGAATTTTGAGGTTCACACCTGGTTCCATGGGAGGGAAATGGTGAGAGTTGAGGGTTACCAGAGGCAGTAGAAGAAAGCAGTGAATCACAGCCAAGGAGAAGCAGGAGACAGGGTGAGGGTGAAGGGAGAGGAAGACAGAGGAATGAACAAAAAAGTCTGTTAGAGAATTGAAAGGCAAGCACAAGGAGAAGAGCAATCTTTCCAAACAAGGGCAAGAAAGACACATGTCTGGGGTATGTAGTGACTGCTGGCTGCTGCTGGGGCAAGTAAGGCCACTGACACCCATGCATGCAAGAGCAGTCAATGTGTACATTTTTATCAGAGATTATGTTTGGAGTTCATTGTATGTTGATAGTGGAGGGAAAATATCAATCTTTGGTAGTAAAACATGAGATGTTTAGAATGCTCAGGGACCAGAAATACAGATTTTAAGAGCCTATCATGTTCTGATACTAAATATCTGAGTAATGCATGTACTATAGAGTGAGACAGTATGTAGGTAAAAATGGAATTTTCTAAATTCTCGTTTCTTTTCATAACCTAGATAGCTGCACTCTTGACTGGTTAACTTCACTCACAAGTTCATGAATCAAGCACCCAGAACTGTACCTGTTTCCTCTATAGGGCCACCTCCAAGGAGTAGAACTATTCATTTCCCTTTAGAGAATTCAGTTTAAGGGTTGCATATTGAAGTCCTTGCCAACATCCTAGATACTCTCAAATAGGTGTATTAAATCCTTCTTCTACAACTCACCGGATTTGCCAAATCTAATTCAAGATTGTAGCCAGTGTCTTTTCTCTTGAGCATTGTTATTGAAGATTGAAACAAGTTTTCTAGACTCAGCACAGTTCAAAACAAAAAATTTCCCCTTGAGGCTCAAGGGGTTTAACTGGATTCACTCAGGAGCCTCAAAATAACCACTGTTGTGAATTGCATGTACTAATATGCCTTCAGTGGCTGTCGCTGAATTAACAAGTGATTCCCTGTGGAGGTTGTGACTAGTTGGTCATATCCAAGTTGAGTCAGAACAACTCACATGGGCTGTAAAAGACAAGCAAACATAAATAAAACAAATGAACTACACAACCAATATTCCAGAATTTGAAGCTTGGATTCTTTAATAATGTCCCAGGAAAGTAATTTTCAGATGAAGAAAACTTGCTTTGGATATAATAACAACATATCTTTTGAAAGTAATAAAAGAATGTGAACTTTTACCCATTACATATGAATTTGTTGTTGACTCCATTAACAAAGCAGTGGAGGAATTCAAAGGAACAAGATGATTTAAACTGGTGAGAACATTAGGGGTTTGTGTAATTTTAAAATCTAGGAAACTGTTGTGAAATGCACCTGGACAAATGACCCACATTTTTATATTCCCACTGCACATATTCAATTGTTCCTCAGAAAGAGTCCCTTAAGGCAGCAGCTTACTGTGTAAATGACAAGTAACTTCCTTGTTTGCCTGTTCTCCACTCTGCCTCACAGCAGGTCCCAGACTAATTCTTGTCATCTCTCTAACACAGAACCTATTATAGCACCTCAAACTATAGAGTGTTTTGTGTTTCAAAATTCATAGTTTTGAATTCTGTTAGCACATTCACTCAGGATTAAGCTCTCTTAAAATAGAACTCTCTGAGGGGTGCTGTGGTGTTGTAGAAAACTTTTTTTTTCTGTGTTGTTTATTTCTTGGCCTTGAGCATCCATTTACTTTCTAGCAATCATTCTTTTTCTCCTCTGGAAAAAGAAGTGCTCCCTCATTCTCTGCCCATGTGCACCCAACATGGAAATGAAACTGGTTCAAGGTCATCATATGACCCTTCAGAGACAACAATGCTAAGACAAGTATTCAGGAAAAGCGGGGACTTACTCCTTCTTACTAAAAGCAAAGAGGGAATTATGAACTACACACCTATCAGAATGGCAAACCTGGAAGAGTGACAACACCAAATGCTGGTGAGGAGGAACAAGCTTATTCATACATCACTGGTGGAAGTACAGACTCTGGAAAACAGGTTGACAGCTTCTTTAAAAAGTAAATATTCACTGACCATGAAGGTTTGCCAATTGCCAATTAACTTCAGCAGATACTAAAGTTAATTCAGAATGTATGTTGTAAAGACACAGCAGTCCTTTTATATATTTGTTGTATAAATTTTTTCAGTAAACTTTGAAGTTCCAGTTGGGTCAAATTGTGGACCTTTGTTTTAAGTTTTGTTTTGTTTTGTTTTGTTTCCTCCAGAGAGCTTCAACTCAATATTGTGAGGGTTAGGATATTGTTTATAACAATAACAAACAATAACAATAACAATATTGTTAGGTTAGTTATTGTGGCAAAGACTACTTTATAGGGTTTAAGGATCCACAGATTACATTGGGCTTGAACTATGTCCTTTACTGTGCCCTTGGCTGCCTTGGCAGTTTTCTCTGCAACCCTTGGGATCAGGATCTTGTGGTGACAGAGGATGGGCAGTGGAGTGGTGCTGTGAAAGAGCACAGGGCCAACAATCCAGAGGTGAATGCGTTGAAACCAACTTCTGCTGCAGTCTCATCTTATCATCCTGTGTGAGCCTTCTCGTCTTTCTTTCTCTCTCCCCAAATTCCCTCAGTATTTTGGATTTCTAGTTGCATAAAGTCAGAATTTTTGGTTTATGTCTCTTCAATCACCCATAGCGAGGATCTTCTGAGTGGTTACAGGAAAATCTGGGGTCTTAATGGCCTGACTCTTCCTCCAGGAAATTCCAGTCAATTTCACCAGGGTCAGGGTCCACATCCGGTAGTCATTTCGTCTATGATACAGACATGGGAAGTCAAGCACTGTGATCACTAGGTTAGTCTTTTGTTGGGCTGGTAAGAAGTACAAAGCAAAGTACAGGCACATTGGCTAGGGGTTTCACATTGAGAGATGAGTTGAGAACCAAATGCTTTTCTGCCTGTTCCCTTTTTATCATCAGTGCCTGGGCCATGGGCTCCCTTGGATAACCACCTGGACATCCTTGAAAGTCAGGAGAGCCTACACAGTACATCAAGGGAGCAAGAACACAAGAAAAAAGAGCTACACTTGCCTGAACAATAACTATTGTGCCACTGGGGTGCTATGTTTAATTCCTCCAGGGTGGTGGTCTCCTTCTAGAAAATCTCAAAAAGGGCCATCCATGGGTCTGTCCTAGGAATGCACAATCACAAACCACATCTGTGTGGCTGCTTTAAGCAATTAGTGATAGTCACCAGGATACAGTCATTAACCACAGTGATCTTGGTAATCAGGACTTAGGTGCTGACCAGTTAGGATGTTGGGTTGCTACAGTTTTCACATGTCGGAGATTCAGAGACCACCTGTCATATAGACCAAATCTGAAGGCAGGTCATGCTGTGGTAGAATTAACAGTTCTTATCTTGTTTTTGGGGTGGAAAGAGATGACAACATGTGACAGAGAGATAATACAGTGCCACATAAGCCAAAGTGCAGGTCTGCTAGCAATTGGTGGATCTATCCCAACTGCCTATCGCTGTATCATAAAACCAGTCACATAGCCAAGGAGAACTTAGTTCCCTACCCTAGGCTTACAGGGATAACTAAACACATGACACCAACACTGGATAGCTGAAATTATCAATACTATTATTACACCAGAGTCTGGGGAGGACGACACAGAACGCCATGCAGGTACACACAAAAGCTTCAATAGGGAAGAGAGTGAACAACCAAGACCTATGGGAGGCAGGGTTTGTAGTAAGAAGAGGGTGAGGTGACCCTACTTTCCACTGGAGGATGAGATTTATTTGTTTGAATAATTCAACAAACTAGCCAGGAACTGCAGCCCACCACTCAAAGATAAACAGGACCTGCACATGGTTCATTTGATAAAGAGTTGTTTGGCTAGGCAACCTTATTCTTGGGAGCAGAGTGAGTAGGATGACTTGTGGTTAAGGCATTCAAGGTCGTTCCAATTTTGTCAGATGTCAAGGCAGCACATACTGCTAATTTTAAGCCTTACACAACACTTGTAGCTTCCATGTATAATTTTAAATTGAGCTGTGTAAATAAAGGAGTGCATTAGAAAAAGCTTTTACCAAATTCTATCTGAAACACTGTAAAATTGAGGAAAAAAGCCAGTATCTTTCAAGTTGTTGCTACATGAATACAACAAATATTCTTGCACAATGTCCATATTTTTTCAGCATTTTGTAAAACAGGGAGATAATTAGTCTCTAATTCACCATAAAGCTAAGCCACTAGGGATTAACAGAACAGTCATTAAGCAGACACTCAGACCCACTTCATTGCCCTTACTGTGACAAGGAGAGTGCCAAAAACAATCAGGCATTTCTGACTAGTGTGGGCCATAGCAAAATAATGTTCTCATCAAGCTCTGAATTTTTAATATTAATCGAAGACAATCTTCTTCACCTTAGAACCAGCACAGGCATTTTGTGCATCCTTCACGTCCATTTCTCTATTTTAAACCTGGGCTGACCTACCCAGTCATACACAGCTTTCTCCTCTTGACTCTAGAAAGAACCAAGCCCCCACCCTGTGATTCCCTTAGCCTTTATTCACACCCTTTTCATTCTACTGTGCAAAGACAGAGCATTAATCAATCAAGTAAAACAGAGTCCTGTTATGTCTTTTAATGTCAATTTCCCTTCAATCAGAAAAGTGGGCCACTGTGGAATGACAATTGAAGACAATGGCAATTAAAATCTAATTCCCAGAAGCCAGCACTACACTTTCAGCAAATGATCAAAAAAAGGAAATTCAGTATTTCTTTCCCATTAGCAGCAAAGAAAGACTCTACAGAAAGAACTTGGAAAGGATAAAACAATACAGGCGGAATTGCTATGGGGCTGCCCATGGGAAAAGAGAGAAAGCTAGTGGGATAACAATGGGAAAAACCAGTTTAGCTAAGTCAGCTACCCTAATGGGTCATCAGGAGCCTCAAGTAAGCTCCTAGGTTTAAGAAGGGAAAGGAATGTATCAAGGCCAATGCCTCTGAGCAAACTCAGAGGAAGGATTTGACATGGAAGGGATGTTTTTCTGCTAGTTCAGACTCTCTGAGAGTGTGTAAATCTAAGGTAATATGCACATTCACTTCTATACTAAAGAAAGCAAAACACCAGCTTAGAAGCAAATAAATGTAATCTGCCTGCCTCTAATAAAACAGTTCTTAGTTAGTACATTTCCTACCCATTGTGTTCTGTCATTTTTATAATTTACAACCTTTGTACCACAAAGTCTGCCTAGGACACCATCAGAGTAGGCAGATTTTTTCACCATCTGGCCCAGGACCAGATGCTACTAGCTATTTGCCCACCTCAAGCAACCTAGAAGTTCCCTTCTCCAGGGTCCCCTTTTTTTCTATCATATGGATTATTGGAACATTTACTTTATGCCTGAGGGGTACTGTCACTTGCAGAAACTGAATTCCTGCTCACAGGCCAATTACAACCACGTGCATGTGCTTGAAAGGAATCCCATGCAGGGACTGGGCTAGCCAAGGGGAAACTGATTATAACTCTCAGAAATCTTGAGATGTCTTGGCCTTTCCAAGGTAGCCTCAGCAGAGACCCCAGAGCACTTCCAGATGGACATTTTTTTTAAAAAGGGGGGCGTGCGCCTGGGTGGCTCAGTGGGTTAAAGCCTCTGCCTTCGGCTCAGGTCATGATCCCAGGGTCCTGGGACCGAGCCCCACATCAGGCTTTCTGCTCAGCAGGGAGCCTGCTTCCTCCTCTCTCTCTGCCTGCTTCTCTGCCTACTTGTGATCTCTGTCTGTCAAATAAATAAATAAAATCTTTAAAGAAAAAATGTACCTTCCAAGGATATGCACATAAGGACTCATGATAATCTAAGAGGTTAACTCTGCACTGGAGCATGCTAGGCACTGGTTCTACTATGGCAAGCGTTCAATATTGCTCCTGCCCTCAGATTGCCCATGCTTAGAGGAAACTGACTGACTAAATAATCACAAAAATACAGATGTAATAGCAACTATGATAATTCACATTGAAAGATATATGAGGCCCTAGAATCCTACCATCTGGAGGTTGACCTTGCCTGGGAGGTAAGCAAGGTGTCACTAAAGCAAGCTGAGACCTCTAGGATGAGAGATAATGAGCACAGTCAGGTGGAAGAGGCATGAGCCTGAACAAGTGTAAAGGCCCTATGGTGGGAGACAAAACAAAATCAGGTTTTAAACAACTGTGGGTCTGCAGCACAGGGGATGTTGTTCTGGACCATGACTGAGAAGGATTAAACAGAGTAGAATATATAAACTCCTGGGATATGTCTTCATAGCTGGAGCACCAGGAGGCTGTGGGAGGGTCAAAACAAAGAGAAATAGGAAAGAGGGGTATTTGAGGTTCAGAATACCTGACAGCTGTGTGGTCGGCAGGTTAGATAACTGGGTGAGAGTACACCATGATGGGAGAGCCAAAAGAGTGTTACAGGAGTGGCCTCAGGAACTCCATCCTCTATATATCTACCATGAGGAAATCCTTCCAAGGAGTGGAGGAAGCTTGGACCCAGGTGTAAGGGGGAGTTGCTTATTGGCAGTCCTGAGCAGGGCACAAAGAATGGGGAGGATGGAGGGTAAAAATGAAAAGAATGGAGAGGGGAAAAGAGAGGAAATGGTAGAAAGAGGAGGGGGAGAAGAGGGGTCTTGAATTGGAGGGGGATACTGAATCAGCTTCTTTTGATCATTTGCAGAAGTGCTGGTTTCTAGCAGTTAAGTTTTTTGTTCCCATCATCTTCAATTGTCATTCCACAATGGCCCACTTTTCTGTTTGAAGGGAAATTGACATTAAAAGCAGTAACAGGACTCTGTTTTACGTGACCAATTAATGCTCTGCCTTTGCATGGTGGAATGAAAAGGGTGGGAATAAAGGCTAAGAACATCACAGGGTGGGGGCTTGGTGCTCTCCAGAGTTAAGAGGAGAAAACTGTGTATGATTGGGTAGGTCTGCCCAACTTTAGAATAGAGAAATGGACATGAAGGATGCATAAAATGCTTGGTGCTGGTTCAAAAGGGAAAAAGCTTGTTTTTACTATTAAAATTTCATTGTTTGATGATAACATCCAAGAGGGGAGGAGGAAGAGAAGAAGTAGGGGAAAATAAGGAGCTGTTTGTGGGGAAGACTACAATCTCTGTGTTAGAGGCTTGCATTTGGACACACAGGGGTGTCACCTGTGCAGAGGCAGGAAGGGTACAGAGTAAATCTAGTGAAGGGAAGCTGAAAAGAAGAGGATCAGAGATGACTGACCTGGAAGATGACCCCACTTCAAGGAAAGAAAGGAAGTGTCAACCAGAAACTGATGGATGGCTAAGATAATGTAGTGTCATGGAAGAGGAGAAAAGAGAATATCTCATAAAGAAGAAAGAAGAGAGCAATGAGCCATGCACTGTGGCTATGATTGGCCAAATAAGGCAAATCTTTAAAACATCCTTTATGGGGCACCTGGGTGGTTCAGTCAGTAAAATATCTGCCTTCAGGTTAGGTCATGATCTCAGGGTCCTAGGATGGAACCCTGTATTGGGTTCCCTGTTCAGTGAGGAGCCTACTTCTACATTTCCCTCTGCAGCTCTCCCTGTTTGTATATGCTTGCTCGCTCTCTCTCTCTCTCTCTCTCAAATAAATAAATAAAATCTTTAAAAATTTAATTAAAAAAATAAAAATGTCCTTTGTGTATACCATGTTCACAGCAGCATGAGTCACAACAGCCAAAGAGAGAGAACAACCCAAATGACCTTCAAAAGATGACCAGTAAACACTCTATTATATACATACAATAAAATATTATTCAGCTTTGTAATGGAAGGAAATTCTGACATGCTACATCATGGATGAACCTTGAGGACATTATGCTCAGTGAAATAAACCACCACAAAAAGACAAATACCATATGATTCTGCTTATATAAGGTTCCTAGGGCAATCAGATTGAGAGACAGAAAGCAGAGCGGTCATTTTCAAGGACTGTGGGAAGGAGAAACTGGAAGCTAGTGTTTCATGGGAGAAAGTTTCAATTAGGGAAGATGAAAAAGTTCTGGAGATGGATGGTGGTAATTGTTGCGCAACATTGTAAATATACTTAATGAGACTGAATTACACATTCAAAAGTGTTTAAAATGATCGATTCCATGGTTTTGGTTTTGTTGTTGTTGTTGTTGTTGTTGTTAACCACAACAGGAAACTAAACATAAAATGTCATTTGGGCTTACAAATAAAGAGGACATTGGTGACCATAGCAACGGCTGATTTGACAAGGGGATATTTCAAAACCTGCCTGAAAGGGTGCATTTGGGAAATGGTGTCAGTGGGTGAGACAATTCTTTGGAGATTTTCCCTGGTAAGGAGAGGGGCACCTGGCCAGGATTGATGCCAATTATGAGTGGGTTTTTTTTTTTTTTGGTTTTTTGTTTTGTTTTGTTTTGTTTTGTTTTGTTCTATGGGAGAGGCTTGAACACACAGGCAGCATCCAGAGTTATGGATAGTTGAAGACCCTGGAGGATGCTAGGAATCAGGACACAGGGGAGCAATGAGCTGGAGCAAGAGATGCAGACAGGCAGAGTGAGGGCTGTTTGTAGAAAGAAGAGGAAATTCTGATCCCATGGCCCTTATTTCCCTTGCAGTGTATCACTCATCAGCAGCTCCACTGAAATACTTTCCCCTTTTACAATTCCCATTTTGCATCCAGTACACGATGACAGAAGAATGGTCCAAGATGAGAGCTTTAGCTTAAAAAATAGAAGATGAGGTTGGTATGTTAGATTCCACATAGGGTCCAGGTCCCCATCCCTTCCCCTCGCCAATTTTGGAGGGAAGATGAGCATTTTTGGAAGACGTTGAGGAATAGTACTTCAACATGAAGTGCTGATTTGGAGAGTTGCTGTCCTGGAGGATGTTGACCAGAGCATGGGTGCTAACATTTTGGATTCTCTCTTCCAAGCTAAGTAGATATGAGAAAGACTCAACTCAGCAGATGGTGGCTCTCTTCACTTCCTACTGAAGGAGTCTCATAGTTGCCCCATCATACTCCAAGTAGCCCAGGCATCTCCTCTTAGGTGCTGCTTCATAGGTGGCTTGTAGAAGCCACTTGTGTACCTTCTTCCTTGCCATCCTCACAGAATTCTGTGCTGGGACTTTCCTCACACCAGAGGATTCAGGGCTGTGACTTGCATCTTGGCTTAAGGTGAGTAAGGTTGAACATTCCAGGTACAGAGCTAATGTATTCTATTCACCCACACTCGGGCCTGGACCTCACATCTGCCCATCCTCACTGCCTTTGTCTTTAGTGGGTACCTCCTCTGAAGAGGTAGAGGAGGGCAGAATTCTGTCATTTCTGGGCCCTGACACAATGCCTTAATAACAGCTCACCATGTCATTGTTTCTTACAGAGATTAGAAAAGGGATTTATCCTAACATCTTCAAACAAGGATGTGTGAACAAACCCCCATCCCCATCATTTTAGGGGCTAAAAATTTCCTAAGAACACATTTTTACTCTTTTTAATAAGTACAAAGAGACACCTTCCAAAATGTATGGTATCACAGAACTGCTAAGACCTTAGACATAGGCTGCTACAAACATGGGTCTTTATTCAGCTTGTGGTGGGCCATAGCAGAGGTAGCACTGGACTGAGATCTCTGACTCCTCATTCTGTGTTAATAAGAAGGATACTATCTGTGCTGTCTTGTCCCCAATGATTTGCATCATTTGGTAAATGAGCTATCCCTATCTTCTTTCTTGTTACAAGGCAAAGGGTGATAATATGCATGGGAGTTGGTTAGAAGGTTAATGTCAGATTATTCTAAAAGTAACCAAGTATGTTATCATCACCTTATGCCAACCATATAGAAAGCCATCTCCATGCAGATGACTATCTCCAAATTTGCTGTGTTCCAGGAATCTGAGAGTGGACATAGCACTGAAAGTTTCTTGAATCATCTCAATCCTTGTTCTTTGTACTCAGAGAGTGAGCCATTTGTTTGATATTTGTCATATACCTTGATGTCTATGATTGGTCATCTCTCCACCTATATGATGTCCAGCCTAAGAAATTGAAGCCTGAGATTGGCTGAAGTGAGATGGTAAGATGGAATTCTAAAGCCAAGTGCTGAATTAAAATCTTGGGTCCATCATTACTAGTTGGGTGACTTTGGATAATATATTTCAATTCTCTTGTACCAATTCCCTTATTGGTAGTTTGAGAAGATAATGATACCCATCATGAAGATTTTTTTGGGATAGATAAATCCTAAAACACTTAGCATGGGGCTTAGCACATTCAGTAAATGTCAGCTGCTTCTCACATGGTTATGACATATGTGTTGCCTATGTTGCCTGGAACAATGGGTATTTACTAGCCATTCAAGACATTGGTTATGTAATTCTCTGACTTGGGAAGAAAAGGGAAATTTCTTCATCTTTCACAAGTGTCTGTGCTTTTATGGCCTCCTCTCTGAGCTCTGAAATGAATCTGTGATGGGAGTGAAAATGACTGGCCAAGCTCCCTGAGGCCATGAAGATACACATGCTGGGACAATGCCTGCCCTGAGCCTAGCATAACAGTATGGACCCAGCTGGAGTCCCCAGAAATAGGATGAAGATTCATCAATACTAAGGATATGCATAGCTTTATGTTCTAAGAAGCTGTAAGTCTTTATTGAAAGAACTGAACTCTATGGGCTTTCTAATCTAAACCTGAACACTTAGGGAAAGCATTGTTTTCATAAGACCCATCATAATTGTTGATTGTCTCCAGGTTCCATCAGACATGAGGGCCACTTCAAGTCCTCAGATTTACTGAATATTATAAAAATGTTATTTCTCCCTCAAATTATTCTATAAGTTTAACGTGATGCTAATAAAAATTGGAGTTTTTGAGAAACGGAAAACACAATTAAATTATATAGAAGAATAAATATCCATAAAAAGCCAAATAAACTTGGAAAATACAATTGTAAAGAGTGTATGTAAAATATTATGAAGCAGGTTTCTCTGTCTTCTGAAAGGGAGATTTTTAGCTTTGAGTCCACAGCACAAGTGTAATAAAAACACAGTATTACAATTTTAAATGTGAATTTACAGGCAGCAACTTCCCCCTTTGTGTTCAATTTTGAAATGCCACGCAATTAATCCTCATAAGGTGTTTCATTACACCTGTTTATAAAGACACAGAAGCAGGAGGTATAGCTAAGGATTTCACAAAAGATGGCTGGAGACTATTTTTCAGAGCCAGGGCTCTGATATCAAAGTCTGGACAAAAGTCTTATGATCTGTGACCATACCTCAGTTCTCTAAGAATCAGCATGAGAACAACAGAAAGAATCCCACATGTTTCCCCCCACCTTTGCACGGCAATTTTTTTAAAAATGCATGTACAGAATGAATGACACTGTGTGTATGTCTTTATGAATGTTGATCAACTGTCTAGTTGTTCATCTGTTCTGCATCCCACCCACTACATGCTATATGGAATCAGCAGAGATGGCAGCATAGGGATCCAGAAAATGGAGGGCACAGGGACTCATTCAGGATAAACTCAACCCCATCCCTATTGGCCACTCAGAGCCACTCAGAGGGAAATGAATTAATCCACCAATTATGGGCATTTTTTTGGAACTTATGTGTCACACACTCTAGGGGATACAAATAAATGTCAAACTTGGTTCACAGTCTAGAGAAGACCTTATAAATAAAAAGGTCATTTGCAACACCTGGCAGAAACTGATGTATACCCTAACTCATTGACTCAGATCTGGAAAGGTCCTAAGAGCATGATGGTCATGGTTCCAAATCTGACTGCACATCAGAATCCCAGAGATACTTTTTAAAAATAACAATTTCCAAGACCCAGCCCAGAGGTACTGAATACGAATATATGGATGAGGCTCCATAGTCTCATACCATAATACAAAAATCTCTAGGTTTCAAACAAATATCGTTCATCATACCAACAACCAGGAAGATCTCACACTGAGTGGCAAAAGACAGTCAAAAGATTCCAATATTGAGATGACAGAGGTGTTAGAATTATCTGACAAAAAAGACACAAATTGCTCTTTAATGAGCAATTACAAGTACACTAAAGCAAATTAAAAAAAAAAAAGAAAACTGCATCAAAGAAATAGAAGTTATGAAAAAGAACTAAATGGAAATCTGAGAACTGAAAAACAAAATAATCAAAATAAGAAGCTTGATGAATGGGTTCAACAGCAGAATGGAAGAGACAGGAAAGAATTTGAAGATAGAACAATAGAACTGCCCAATGTGAACAGAACATAAATAGAAGAAAAGTGAACTGAGTCTCAGGGAGCTTTGGAAGTAAACACAATATAAGCTGTAGCATTTGTATCATTAGAATTCTTCCTTATTGCCTGCCAGAGTGGAAATTGTGACTCCCATATGGTCTCCACTGATGCTGGGTGGGGTAGGGAACTTGGGAGTGGGGTGGTGGTGATATTCATTTCCATCTGGCAGAGGAGTAATGTCCTGGCTTTCCATATGGGATGATCTATGACAGCCTCTTGAGAGTGGAAAATGTAAGCTACCCACAGGGCATTTGCTGGCAGGATTGGGGTAGGACCATAGTTGTTCTGTGGGGTTTGGCAAAAGTCAAACATTGATTGTCCAAATATTTTCTCTCACTTGGCTGCCCTTTCCTCGGTCCTTGGGTTTGGAGTCCTTTTTAGTCTGTGCTTACTCATGATCTGTTTTTCTGGTTTCTCCAGGACACAGTCTAGGGCATATGAGGTAAAAGGAAAACCCAGAGAACTCCCTATCATGTTCTTTGAGTGCTAAGGTCCCTGGCAGGTCTGTCTTCTTCTCTTTACCTTCCGGAGTCTTCTTAATATTTCTTGTACTGAGTAGTAGGAATAGAGAAAAGAATATCTACTCAATTTTCTTGGAAGTGGAATTTAAGATACTTTCAAAAATTCAGATTAGAAATTGTATGCTTCCCTAGAGTTTCTGATAGAACCACCTCTAATGGGATTATTTTCTCTCCTTCCTTCCATTCCTACTGATAGTCTTTGCTCACTGCCAGGAACTCTTTATGGTTTCACTTTATATCAGAAAAAAAAATAGGTAATTTTATTTAATTGTGAAGAGAAATATATTTTATTTTAATAATGAAAGCAATTTTTCAAATATGCATACATTCCTCAAAATACTGTTCTTGGGGGAAGCTGGAGGACATACCTTTTTTCCACCCTCTGAAAAACTACCTTCCTTAAAGGTCTCCATTCGTTTCAAAAGTCAAGACTGTATTTGTTGGAACAAGCAACAAATTGTCCTTATCTCACCAGTACTAAAAGGAGACTCTCATATAATTTGGAGCCTGCACACTTTAAGTAGGAGACAGACTGTAATATTAATTTCCTTACAACTTGAGCCAGGGCATCATTTTAGGGTGACCTACCTTTAATAATCAATGTTTTTTCTGCCTCTTAACTCTAACTTTCTGGTTTACAGGATTTTACCATGACCTCACCCAGCCTCATGGCCAGTCAGGATAGGTAGTGTACTATACACTGATAGAGAATCTCAGATAATAAGAGCTATCTGACCTCATAGTAACACAGACAGGAGTTTGGACTACAACATATTTTTTTTCCAACAGTTCAAAGGTCTTCAACCATGCTCAGCTCCTTTATATGTAGAACCAAGTTAAAGTAACCTCCTTCCCAGGTGTCTTTGTACATTGATGGTTTTCACCTGGGTTCAGTTTTGCCCCTAGGTTACATCTGGCAATGTTTGGAGACATTGATGATTGTCACAACTGGGAGCACACTGCTGAGTAAAGACCATACATGCTATTAAACATCACACTAAGGGCGCCTGGGTGGCTCAGTCGTTAAGCATCTACCTTCAGCTCACATCATGGTCTCAGGGTCCTGGGATGAAGCCCTGTGTCTGGCTCTCTACCTGTGGAAGACCTGCTTCTTCCTCTCCCATTCTCCCTGCTTGTGTTCCCTCTCTCACTGTGTATCTATCCAAAAAAAAACAAACAAAAACAAAAAAACCTCACAGCACACAGGACAGCCCCCACCACAAAGAAATACTAGATTCAAAATAGTGGCAGTGTTGAGAAACTCTGATATGCTTAAATCTTTAAGAACCTGTTTATGAAGATGGTTCCATAATACAAGCTATATATTACCTAGTGACATTTCTCAAATTGAGTTTTTTGTTGCTGTTGGGGGGAGGGTACATTTATCTTCAACAAACTCCAAAAGAGAGGAGAGAACATAGTCCAACAAGTTTGGGAAAATCTCCAAAATATATCCCCCTCTTGGAGATTTGCAATGCTCAAGAACACTTAGAAACATACACAAGTTGTCTGAAGCAAGAAATATTTCTATTTGGTGAACACACCCTTTTCCTAAATTCCATGTCCTCTGAACTCCTTTTA
This sequence comes from Lontra canadensis, assembly GCF_010015895.1. Taxonomy (NCBI): domain Eukaryota; kingdom Metazoa; phylum Chordata; class Mammalia; order Carnivora; family Mustelidae; genus Lontra; species Lontra canadensis. Next base: position 1,377,173 of record NW_022631129.1, on the reverse strand, counting down.
TTCTGTGAAACACAAATTAGCATACAATGACCTTTAGGCAATGTTTCAACTTGAGATTTCTGAAAGGAATGGTTGTCATCAGTATTTAGGTATCTTAAGAAAATTTTCATTTTAACACCTTTAGAACAGACAAGTACTGCAAAAGGAGATAAAACATTCAAATATGGAAAGTCTATTAACCTTAACTTCAAACTTCCATTAAAATTCTATTGTAAAGAAGAAAATAAAACTTCAATATCTCTGATATTTTCTGTCTTTAAAAAATATGTATTGTGATCACAGTACCATCCTAAGAAAGATATTATTTGACCGTGTCCTTGAGTCTAACGTAAACAGCCTGCACCCTCATAAACCAACAGTATTAAAATCTCTAAGGTTTATTTATATATTTATTTTAAAATTATTTTACTGGGGTGCCTGGGTGGCTCAGTAGGTTAAAGCCTCTGCCTTCAGCTCAGGTCATGATCTCAGGGTCCTGGGAATGAACCCCACATTGGGAAATCTCTGCTCAGCAGGGAGCCTGATTCCCCCCTGTCTGCCTGCCTTTCTGCCTCCTTGTGATCTCTGTCAAATAAATAAATAAAATATTTTTAAAAAATAAAAAATAAAATGATTTTATTATAATAATGTCCCAGCACAATTCAGAGAAATGAATCTGAAATCATACACAATTCTAAAATACAAAGGAGTATATTCTATCATTTTAGAGAATATCTTCATGTCCATACATATGGGGCAGAAGCAGGATCTAATTATTCTCCTTTTGTAAAACCTATCCTTTTTTTTAAGCCAACAATATCCTACCAACATCTTTTTGGCGTCACTAATCATTATAAATCCTTAACCATCTTTCTAATGTCTACACAGTATTACAATGTATGTACAACCTGAATTTAACTTGGTAATATTGAATATTATTATTTCACATTACTTACTATTACAGTGTCTCAGTTAACCTCTTAACTGTTTTTCTATTTCAGCAATTTTTTTCTATAAGACAATGGCCAATTGACTCAAAATATGAAGCTTTTATATTTTTGTACATATTTTTACATATTAATATCCTTATTTTCTCTTTCTTCTCTCTCATTGTTTGTGTGTAGAAATGCAGCTGATTTCTGTACAATGATTTTATATCCTGTCACTTTGCTGAATTCCTATATGAGTTCTAGCAACTTTGGTTGGGTGGAGTCTTTGGGTTTTCCACCTGAAGTGTCATGTCATCTGTGAAGAGGAACAGTATGACTTCTTCATTACTGATTTGAAAACCTTTTGTTTCTTTTTGTCTGGTTGCTAAGACTAGGACTTCTAGTACTATGTTAAACAATAGTGCTGAGTGGATATCCCTGTCCTGTTCTCAGTTTTTCCCGTTGAGAATGATATTAGCTGTAGGCTTTTTGTAGTTGTTTTTTATGAGTTTGAAGTATGTTCCCCTCTACCTCTACACTGTGGAAAGTTTCAATCAAGAAAGGATGCTGCATTTTGCCAAATGGTTTTCCTGCATCAATTGAGAGCATCATGTGATTCTTGTCCATTCTTTTGTTAGTGAGATTTTTCGCATTGATTGATTTGCAAATGTTGAACCATCCTTGTAGCCCAGAAATAAACCCCACTTGGTTGTGGTGAACAATCCTTTTAATGTACTGTTGGATCCTATTAGCTAATATGTTGGTGAGAGTTTTGACATCTATTCTCATCAGGGATATTGGTCTGTAATTCTCCCTTTTGGTAGGGTCTTTCTTTGGCTTTGGCATCAAGGTAATGCTGGCCTCATAAAACAAGTTTGGAAATTTTCCCACCATTTCTATTTTTTGAAAGAGTTTCAGAATAAGTATTAGTTCTTTAAATATTTAGTAGAAGTCATCTGGGAAGCCATCTGGCCCTGGATTCTTATTTTTTGAGAGATCTTTGATTACTACTTCAGTTTCCTTGTTGGTTATGGGTCTATTCAGGTTTTCTACTTCTTCCTGTTTCAGTTTAGGTAGTTTATAAGTTTCTAGGAATGCACCCATTTATTCCAGATTGTTTGATTTGTTGGCATATAATTGCTCATAATCTGTTCTTTTAAATTGTTTGTATTTCCTTTGTGTTAGTTGTGACCTCTCCTCTTTCATTCATCAGTTTATTTATTTGTGCCCTTTGTCTTTTCTTTTTGATGTCCAGTAAATTCAATCCAATTTATCATCCAAAAAAACTTTAACGTTTTAGGTTATCAGAGACTTTGAAATCTATCTTAACAATGACCCATGAAAATTTTGAGACAGACAAAACTAGCCATCATTTTAAGTCATCTTTTTGCTAACAAATAGCAACAAAGATACATAATCTTATTTGACCTTTAGTCAACCTAGATAGAGGTAAGTTTCATATTTAATGCTGATAACTCTAAACACATGACTATCTTAATTAAGCCAACAAACAAATTTAAATACTGAATTGTGTTCCACTTGTGTCCCCTTTAAAGTCAATCAATTTGTTCCCCATTGTCAATTTTTACCTGGGGCACTTCTGGGGAAATCTGAAGTGGGTGACACAAGTCCAAAGGGTGCTATTTGCTCCTGGACAGTGCAGGTAGAAGGAAGAGCAAATGGTACTGGTCCAGATGGTATAGAAGCCAGTTGTGTAGGCCATACCTAGGTGGTACAGAAATAGGAGGGGGAGTGGAAGACAGAAAAGGTGGGGTGCCACTAGAAGGTAGAGAGAAAAAGTTCCATGTTCTAAAACTTTTCTGCTAAGACAGATGAATACCTTGTTTTTATCCAGCAGAGTAGAAATAGGCAGTCCATGTCAGACCAGAGAAGACAGGAAAATTCCCCAAAACAAAAGGAACTTCAGCAGAGGCTTGGGAATATTGCATAAAGTCTCCATCCTGAGGTAGACTAACCACAGACTTTTGGGTCCAATTATAACCATTAAACCAGGAAATGAATGAAGGAGAAGCCCCCACACATAGCTAGAATAACCTGAGTCTATTAGGAAGAAGAGTGAGAGAGTCAGCACTCCCTTCATCAGGGATGGCCTGTTTCCTCCAGCAACCTGGGTTTTACCCAGAGGAGGCCTAGATAATCATCACCCAATATATTAGGAGGGGTTTAAGAGCCAAACACATTCAAGCAAACACATTCTGCAAGAGGCCCTTGGGTTGGGGTCCTAATCTAGAGACATGAAGATTTGAATATAGGATAACTCTGTCCATTTGCCCTGTTTCTTACAAAAGAGATCTAACTGTTAGATCATACTGAAGCTTATGTCCTATTAATGGGCCATTTTCCCTTACCCCCTAAGGAGTACTGAGGCCATACAGTGTCACTATATATATATATATATATATATATATATATATATATTCATTTCCTTAAATCTTACAACTGAAATTATTTCCAGTGAATTAAAGACATCCTAAGGGAGAGTCCATGGGGACTAGAGAAGTTCCATGCTCCTAGAAAAGTGGAGACTGTCCATTACCAATAAAATATTCCTGACTCCCAGCTGGCATCCCAAATGCAGGACATGTCAGAGGTTCCTGGTGTCAAAGTGACCTGAGGTGTCCCTTGAACAAAATCACTCTGATCACCTCCCTGCCATAAAGACCCTGGACCAGCCAATTTTTAACCCACAGAAAAGAACAGAAAAGTTTTGAAAGAGGAAAATACCCATGTTTGTAATTTAAGTAGTTAGTAGAGGACGTTGATGGAAAACCATAAAGATAGAGATCCATCATGATCTGAGCCACATTCTAAAATATGTAGTCTTTACAGCCAACTTTGCTAGGAAGCAGTCTCCAGTTGTGTTTTAATTCAACTGGGTACTGGTTTTGGCAGGTTCTGAGTGGAGGTCCTGTGGTCAGAAGGAGCTTGACCAGGGATGTCAACCAATGAAGAGGAAACCTTCTATGGAAGTCTTAAGATCAACAGCCATGCAAGTCACTTAGGTGGCTATCGCTAGCCCAAGACAGACAACTTTGTATAGGGACAGAAACAAAAAGAAGGCATCAAGTTTCTTTTTGCTGACAAATAGCAACAAAAATATATAATCTTATTTGACATTTAGGCAACCTAGATAGAGGTAAGTTTCATATTTAATGCTGATAGAATGGTCTTATTTCCATTTTGGCAAGGGTACTACCTACCAGCCAAAAGGCAGAGTTTCTCCTCCCTGTAGAGGAGAGGATTGCAATTGACATGAAAGTGTTTCAATAAGACCATACTCTTTGAAAAGCCTCGAAATGAAAGTTAAGAGAAAAGAGAAGTACGCATCAAGCTCACACCAAGACTCAGAGTCAAGCAGAGAAAGACAATTATCATGTGGTTTCATTTACTTTTGGAGCATAAAGAATAATATGGAGGACATTAGGAGAAGGAAAGGAAAAGTGAGTTGGGGTAAATTGGAGGGGGAGAGGAACCATGAGACACTATGGACTCTGAGAAACAAACTGAGGATTTTGGAGGGGAGGGGGATTGGGGGATGGATGAGTCTGGTGCTGGGTATTAAGGAGGGCACATAATGCATGTATCACTAGATGTAGTGCATAAACAATGAAACTTTTAAATGAAAATTAAAAAGAAAAAAAAAAGACTCAGAGTCCAGATGAGAAGACTCAAAGCCCCACTTTTGGAACTTAAATGATGTGGGAATATTGGTTGGGGTTCAGAGCTGATGGACAAGAAAGAATTCTTGAAACATCTTTGGTGCAAAAAGGTGACTTTATTGAAACATTTGGGATAGGACCTTGGGCAGAAAGGGCTGCCCTAGGGTTGTGAGGAGCAACTGATTATATACTTTGAAGTTAGGGGAGGTAAAAACAAAGGGAAGTTTCTAAAAGGACTTTCATATAGTAAAGAAGACACAGGATCCTGGAGGCCTACCTATTGCCAAACTAAGGTTGTTTTCCCCTCTAGCAAAGCGGTAACATTGAGACAGTTGGGAGTTCCTAGAGGAATGCTTCAAGTATTTGTCAGTGGGCTACATGTTATAAGGAAATTTAATTTTATCTACATTTTCTAGTTCCTTATGTTCCCCATATCACCACTGTCAATATTGGATTAGGTCAATGATATTTAATCTTTGTCATTCTGATGAATAAAGACTAATATTAAAAAAAGACTAATATCCAGTTTTTATTTGACTTTGTCTTATTGTAAATAAATGTGAATATTTTCATAGAATGTAACTATTGATATTTTCTGCCAGTACCTGAAATACACTTCAGAAAAGACAGAAAAGCCACACTTAGCACTGTCCTCACTTTCCTAGAGAGGCCCTCAGAGTGAGGCCTTCCTTTCTAAACAGGAAGATCTCACCCTCACCTCCAAAGCCTGACTGTATCTTGACAGCCCATTGGGTGCCTTGGATGTCATAAGCTTCAGGGAACCATTTACTAATGCTCTAAAACTTTATTTTAGCCTATTCTGAATGCCCAAAGAGTAAAAATCAAATTTTCGTGGAAACGTCCAACTGCCACCTTTGTGTAACTGATTTTGGAATATACAAATAAATATATCCAAAATTGTAATTATATTATTGTTATAAATTTGAGTAGTTATACTTTTAAATGTTTGTAATTATGCCAAGGAATATTATTGTACACCTTCTGGATCACTATACTAAGTATTTGTAATACCAAATAGACATTCACTTCCAACTCAAAAAAGTCACAAATTTTTTTGATCTGCAGCAGAATATAATTCACAAAAATATTTTAGTAACATGTTTTGCAGAAGGGATGATCTATTAAGAATTAGTCTTTGGATATATTTTAAGACAAATTTATCATAAACTCCTGTAAATTTATCATCAACTCTTGTAGTTGACATGCTTCACCTACATATACTTTTAAGAAACCACCTTTTAAAGATAACAGTTAAAAATAAGTTCTTAAAAGGATGTATCCTTGAAGTATCATTGAAAATAAACTACATTTTGAGTAGTAGTATTTTTCTTCATTATATCTAAATCAAAAATAAATTGTCATAGTTGTGTACATGAATTGTGAAATCTGAGGTAACAAAATTGAAGTTTTGTTTTTAATTCATTCTAAGAATGTGGGAATAATTGCCAAATGGAATTCTGTAATTACAGTCTAAATTTAACTAAGTAACTAAAATTTAATCAATTTTTGCATGCAATTGATGTGGGAAACAGAGGCAAAAGAAAAATTATTAAATTTCCTTACCTACTGACAAGCCCTTAAAACAGGCAGAGTGACTCTCCTCTAGGGATTCGACTACCCCCACCTTAATGCTTTGCTAAGGGCAAAGGGCAGTCCTAGCCTGACTGACCCCCTACCCTCAACCAGGATCCTGTAGTTCTACTTTAACAATTCCTTTGGAAACTTTATCTCTAAACTTCCAAGATAGTGTCGACAATCATTCCCAAGCATATGGCCCACTGATATACATCTAAAGGGTCTCAAGAAAAGGTTTTATTACTGTTATGCCTCAATAATGGGTCCGTGATTAAAGGAACGAGACTGATATAAAGTGAAGGTCAAGCAAAGCTTTATTTCACGCCAAGCATCAAGAATCTAACCGAACATTCGGGGACGCACTTCTTACAAGAGAGGGTGACCCTTCTCTGTTTCACAGACTAGTTTTTAAGGGCAAAGGCCATGCGTTCAGGCCTGGCCACGCACAGATTGTAACACACACAGGAAACTCCACAGTGATGCTAGGTGACCAATTGAATTCAACTAAATTGAATTGCAATTTACCCTAGTAGACATTTGAACCAGCCTATCACATCTTGATTAGCATTGGCACCAAAAAGGCTCCCAAAGGGTGGGGGCCCATACTCCTTGGTAGCTAAGGAGATAGTATGCAACCCCCCACTGATCGGATGTCTCCACCTGGCCTGACCCACCCTTGTATCTGGGCTTTGTTACCTGGAGCTGGTTTCTGGGACTTGTTTTTAAGTAAATCCCCTGGGGGAAGGGGAACAGGGACAGTTTAACCTTAATGAATGCCTCTTGCTAAATAGGTCCTTACATTACCCCCTTTTCTTTGGAGACTAGTCAAATCTTTGACTTTTTAGCCAGTTTTATACCCCCCTTTTAACAGCTGCTAGACTGTTTTAATGACTCCAGTGTGATTTACCCAGAAACAGTATTTCTCTCCGAAGGTTATGCAGAGCCCCCCCTTTTTTTTATTCACATTTGCTTATTACTACCCCCCCCATATATTAAAAACAGGGGCAAAATGAATTTAATGAACTTATTGTTTTTTGAGTCTTAGTTTTAGTCCATGATTGGCGGGGTCCATCGGCAGTGGCATCCACCTCTGGGGGCCGTTCTTGTCCTCGGCTCATTTGACGTGACCCACGTGAATCCAGGCCCTGATGCCTTCTACTTTTATTGCCGTGGGGGTGGTCAGGATGACAGTAAACAGTCCCTTCCAGCAAGGCTCCAGGTTTCCCACTTGGTGGCGTGTATCCAAACCAAGTCCCCGGGTTGGTAAGCATGTGGCTTCACCTCCATCTCCATCCCAGTGTGTACATTCTGGATCCCTGCACGGGCTCTTTTTAAGACAGACTATAATGCCTGCAGTGACTGGAGTACAGACTGATCAGTCATTTCTGCTATAGCAACCTCTTGTAATCGGGGGTTGGGGGGTCTCCGGAACATTATTTCAAATGGGATCACCTTATTTAAGTAGGGTGTACATCGCGCCCTGAGGAGGGTGAAGGGAAGGAGATCTACCCATCCACCAGAATTAACTTTGTCAAGGTCTCTTTAAGGGTCTGATTCATTCTTTCTACTTGCCCAGAGCTCTGGGGCCGGTAGGCACAGTGTAGTTTCCAATTAGTACCTATGGCTTTGGCCAATGCCTGTGAGATTGAACTCACAAATGCAGAGCCATTGTCTGACCCGATCGCGAGAGGCAGCCCAAACCTAGGAATTATTTCTTCTAGTATCTTTTTGGCTACCATTCCTACTGTTTCATGTTTGGTGGAAAAAGCTTCCACCCAGGCTGTAAAGGTATCTACAAAAACTAACATATACTTGTGCCCATATTTTCCAGGTTTCATCTCTGTAAAATCTATTTCCCAATAAATTTCTGGTTCCTTACCTCTTTCTCTTTTCCCTTTTCCCATTCTAGTTCCTCCCGCATTGACTGCCTGGTATTGAGCACACCTATCAACCACATCCTGAACCATATGCCCTAATTTAGAAATCTGGAACTGCTTGCCTATAAGCTCCTTAAGCTTACGTGTCCCCCGATGAGTGCCCTGATGTATTTGACTTACCAATTTTCTTCCTAGTCTTTGAGGAAGAATTAACTTTCCTGTTATAGTCTTAGCCCAATCCCCTTCATAGTCTAATTTAGTCCACTTCTGTAACTATTTTAAATCTTCCTCTGAATAGTTTGGTTTTACTGGTAGGGCCAGAGCTGGGAGTGTAACAGCTCTTGTGCTCTTTCTTGAGCTGCTTGCTTTGCGGCCCAATCTGCTAATTGGTCTCCTTTTGAAATCAGATCAGTCCCCTTTTGGTGTCCCAGGCAATGCATAATGGCCACCTCTTTTGGGTCCCAAATAGCCTGGAGGAGAGCCAATATCTCTGCTCTATTTTTAATTTCTTTTCCTTCTGCTGTTAATAGACCCCTTTCTTTATAAATAGCCCCATGTATATGGAGAGTAGCAAAGGCGTACCTGCTGTCCATATAGATGTTGGTGGTTTTACCCTTGGCCGTCTGCAGTGGCTTGGTGAGTGCAATCAGCTCTGCTTTTTGCACCAAGGTTCCATGTGGCAGGATTGTTGTCCAGAGTTCCTGCTCAGGGGTAACCACTGCAGCCCCCGCGTACCTCTTTCCATTGACCATGTTACTACTCCCACCCGTGAACAGAGTCATCTCTGTACCCAGAAGGGGAATGCCTCTGAGGTCCAGCCTTATTCCTGTGACTTGGGTTACAGTAGTGTGGGTGGTCAGCCAGTTCCTCTGGCAGCAGTGTGGCTGGATTTAGCACCATTGGGGGCTGGAAGGTCACTTTTGGTTTGTTGAGGAGGAGGGCCTGATATCCTGTCACCCGGGCATTTGTTATCCACCAGTCTGGTGGAGTCCAGAGAAGGCCCTCGATAGTGTGGGTGGTGTCAAGATGAGATTTTGACCCAGAGTCAATTGATTTGCATCCTTGACCAGGAGGGCCGTGGCAGCAATTAAGCAGAAATAAGGGGGGAATCCGGCCGCTACTGGATCTAGTTTCTTGTTAAGATAGGCTACTGGCCTTTTCCAGGCCCTAGAGTCTGAGTCAAAACTCCTTTGGCCACCCCTGCCTTTTCATCCACATACAAGTGGAAGGGCTTGGTAACATCTGGGATAGCCAGTGCTGGGGCACTCAGTAAGGCTGCTTGTAATTCCCAAAATGCTCTTTCCGTCTCAGCTGTCCATTCTATCATGCTGAGCCCTCCCTTAGTCAGTTCGTACAGAGGTCGGGCAATCTCCACAAACCGCGGTATCCACAGTCTACAGTAGCCCACCATCCCAAGAAATTCCCTCACTTGTCGGGGAATGGTGGGGCGGGGATATCAGGTGATCACCTGTTTCCTGGACTCAGACAGCGAACGCGCACTCCGTCCTGGAGATCAAAGCCTAAGTAAGTGGCATGGCTCTGACAGAACTGTGCTTTCTTTGCTGACACCCAATTCCCTTTTTCCTGCAGTTTGAAAGAGAGATCTTGTCCCCTGCAAGCATGACTCATAGTCCTCAGCAGCTATCAACAAATCATCAACATACTGTAACAGAGTGACTCCCAGGTTGGAGGTTCTGTACTCATGCAAATCCTCATGTAGGGCCTCACTGAAGATGATGGGTGAATTCTTGAATCCTTGGGGAAGTCTCGTCCAGGTGAGCTGGCCTTGGAATCCCTCCTGTGGGTTGGACCACTCAAAAGCAAAAAAAGGCTGAGACTCCCTCACTAAAGGTATGCAGAAAAATGCATCCTTGAGATCTAAGATGGTATAGACAGTTCTTCTGGGGCCCAGGATGGAGAGTAGGGTATAGGGATTAGGCCCTGTTGGGTGGATATCTTCAACCCATTTATTAACTTCCCACAAGTCCTGAACGGGTCGGTATTCTCCAGTCTCGGCCTTTTTGATGGGCAGCAAAGGAGTGTTCCATGGACACTTGCAAGGAACTAGGATTCTGTCTCCCCAGAGGTGCTTAATATGCTTCCTAATCCCTTTCTTTGCTTCCTAGGGGAGGGAGTACTGCCAGACGCGAACAGCCATGGCCGTCGCTTTTAACTGTACCACCATTGGAGGCCATTCCTTGGCTAAACCCTACTCGGCCTGTAGGGTTTGGAGAATGCTCCCCTCCCTTGTCTCCTCTGGTTTCGAGACTGGCTCATAAAGGACGTATTCATCTACTGCTGCCACGAACATCTGCACCATGGGTTGTCCCAAGGTTACAGTCAGATCTCCTTTGGAGAATTGAATGCCAGCTCGTAATTTGTGGAGGAGATACCTTCCCATTAAGTTATAAGGGGCATTAGGGAGGATGAAGAATCGATGTTTCACTACTCCTGAGGCCAAATTTAAAGTCCTTTCTGTTGTCCATTTATGTTTTTCCAGCCATTTGTCCCTTGCACCCAGACTTCCTCTCCAGATAGTTTTCTCATGGGTTTAAGTAATGATGAAAATTGGGCTCCCGTGTTCACCAAAAAATCAATTGATTTTCCCTCCACTTCAATTTTTACCTGAGGTTTGGGGAGGGGCTCCAAACCATGGCCCCTTCAGTCTCTAGTGGCCAGCATTGCCGTTTTCCTTTTGGGGCACTCCCTGGCCCAATGTCCTTTTTCTTTACAGTAAGTGCACTGATCTGAATCTAAGTCTTCCAGTCTTCTTTCTCTGTGCTTAGACTTTTCCCTCCATTGGCTATCCCCTACCTGCCTCCTCCCTTTCCATTGACATTTTCCCCAGTTTCTTCCCCGCTTCATGTAGTGCCAAAACCTTAACAAGATTTTTTGTCTGTTTTTCCTCTTCCTGTGCCTCCCTGTTGTTAAACACCTTTTCTGCTATTCCCACTAACTCAGTCAGATTCTTTCCTTCAAATCCCTCAATTTTCTGGTTTCCTCCTTATATCTGGGGCTGACTGACTAGCAAAAGCAAGATTCACTGCCCTCTGATTTTCGGGCGCCTCAGGGTCGACCAGGCTATACATTTTATAGGCTTCAATAAGCCTTTCTAGGAAAACTCCCAGAGATTCATTCTTACCTTGAGTCACCGCACTAATTTTAGATAAATTTATGGGTCTCCTTGCAGCTGCATGGAGACCTCCCCAGTAGAGCCTGGCGGTAGAAGCGTAGGCTCTCCTTACCTTCATCGGAGTTTGGATTCCAGTCGGGGGGTTCCCTCGGGCAGTAGTCCTCCATTCACTGGGGATCAAGGTCCCTGCCGAGTCTCTCATTTATCACCTTACGGGTTTTTCACATAATGAGATACCTCTCTTCCACGCTAAAGAGGGCCATAAGGAGTTGTTGAATATCCACCCAGGTGGGCTGGTGGGTAAGAAAGACAGTCTCCAAAAGACTGATTAAATCCTGAGGGTGGACAGAAAAGGATTTATGTTGGGCCTTCCAGTCTTAGATATCAGAAGAGGAGAAAGGGATATAGGTTAAGTGGGGGTACCCTCTTCCGTCCAGTGGAGCAATCTCACAGAGAGGCATCATCAGCATCGATGGAGCCAGTGAGGTGAAGGGAGTTAATGGGGGATAGAGGAAAGGGAGAGATTCAGGGCAGTCTTCCTGCTTGGTGGTCCTATAGGTGGATGCTGACCGCGTATGAGGTGGGCTGGTAAGGGCATCTTGGGGCTGAAAGTTAGGTTTAGGGGACAGAGAAAAGGGAGGAAATTCCACATTCTCCACATCCAACTGAGGTAGGATGGTCTTCCCTGATTCCCCCTCCTCTTTTTGTTCTGGTTTTGGTGATCCAACCTGCCTTAGGGGGAGAGAGATGGTTTCATTAGTGGGGAGAAGGTGAGACTTGAGCCATGATGGTGGCTCTTCTACCAGATATCACCAGGACACGATGTACGGTATTTGGTCTTGATGGAGATCGGAGACCTTGCTCTGAATAGAGTAGATTTGAGCCAAGACAAATGTTCCTTCCGGCAGCCACCCTATGGAGGAAGTGGGCGACTCTAAATGGCAGAGTGTTTTTAGTTTTCCCAGATAAACCTTGTCACTTGAGTGGGCTGCTTTACTTTGCAAATCCTTAAAATGCTGGAGGACAAGACTTAAGGGTGTCATAGGTCCCTTACTCCCCACTTGCCTCATTTCTCCAAACACAATAAACAACACAACAGACAACAAAAAGACAAGATAAATACAACTGCAGCCCCTTCTCTCCTCACCCAGATCTTGCTGCTGGTGGGAATTTTTTCCATCCCCTGCAAACAGAATGAACAACAGAACAGATAACGAAAAGACAAAACAAAGGCAACTGCAGGCCCAGCTGTTCAGAGCCTGAGGAGACCTCCTAGGGGGACTAGAACCCCCTGACCACCTAGATGACCACCTAGAGGGACTCGAACCCCCTGTCTAAGGGGACTCGAACCCCCTGGCTATCTACCAGTGGAGGGAAGGGGCATCCCCGCATCCTCTCCAGCCCTGGGGAGCATGGCTGCATCCAGCTTCTCCCCCGTGGGCTATACTTGGAGCTCCACCCAGACAGACAGACTGATCTCACAGAGCACCTGGAGATCGGTGGATCCCACAGAGTAAAATCTGTGAGATCTTACCTTCAAGGCTTTTCCCAGAAATTCTGATGCTGGCTCAGTTCTCGTCTTTTAATCCCAGGAAGAACCCCCAAATGTTGTGCCCCAATAATGGGTCCATGACTTAAAGGAATGAGACTGATATAAAGCGAAGGTCAAGCAAAGCTTTATTTCATGCCAAGCATCAAGAATCTAACCGAACATCCAGGGATGCACCTTTTACAAGAGAGGGCAACCCTTCTCTGTTTCACAGACTAGTTTTTAAGGGCAAAGGCCATGCGTTCAGGCCTGGCCATGCACAGGTGGCCAATGAGATTATAACACACACAGGAAACTCCACAGTGATGCTAGGTGACCAATTGAATTACAATTTACCCTAATAGGCATTTGAACCAGCCTATCACATCTTGATTAGGATTGGTGCCAAAAAGGCTCCCAAAGGGCGGGGGCCCATACTCTTTGGTAGCTAGGGAGACAGTATGCAACACCCCACTGATCGGATGTCTCCACCTGGCCTGACCCACCCTTGTATCTGGGCTTTGTTACCTGGAGCTGGTTTCTGGGACTTGTTTTTAAGTAAATCCCCTGGGGGAAGGGGAGCAGGGACAGTTTAACTTTAATGAAAGCCTCTTGCTAAATAGGTCCTTAAAATTACTGGTAATGAATAACCTTTTTCCCAAACAATAGCTAGCTCTTCACAGTCCTAGAAACCTTGCTTCCAAAATTCCTTAGAGACTTATGCCATCCCTAACCCACTCCCCAAATTATAAGTATGTAATAGACTACTCCTCACATCCCCGGGGCAGTAGCTCTTCCTGCCCATGGGTCCTGTCCCTGTGCTTTAATAAACCACCATTTTGCACCAAAGATGTCTCAAGAATTCTTTCTTGGTCATCAGCTCCAGACCTCATCCCACTGAACCTCACCTATATTCTAGAATTTCATCACTATTAGTGCTAAAAAACAACAATTATTAAAACATAGAATTATAATAAATATAATCCCCATTTTCTGCCTCTATTTATTCCTTATATTTTTTAATTTAAAATGGATATAGTTAGAAACCTATCAGTGACCAAAGTAATTTTGACTGCCCAAAGCAAAAGTTCTCCACACATCCTCCAACAACTACACAGATCAACAGAAAACAAGTAACACTATTGAAACCTCAGATCTTTGGCATGAATTGAAGAGAGAGAACATGAAGATTTTAGATTACATGCAAAAACAAAAATCAATGTCCAACAGTGCTTTCTCGTACTATTCCTAAACCTTTTATATATGTTTGAAATTATATTTGAATAAAAAATAAACATTTGAATAAAAAATAAAAAATAATTGGCAAACATATTTCAAGCTAATGGAAACAAAAACATAGTAATGGTTGTGGACATGGAAGCCTAAAAAATAGAATGCAAGATGAAAATGTTGGTGTTAGAAAGAAAATGACACCTTTTGATGTTAAAAGCCATAATTCACGATGACAATATAATAATTATAAATTTCCATGTACCAAGTAACACAGCTACCATCACAAAAACAAATAAACAAACAAACAAAAACTGTAGGAGATTCAAAAAGACATAGACAGAAAAAGAATAACAGTAGACTTTGCCATATCATGCTCAGAATATATGAGACATAAAAAGATAATCTTAGGACAAGTCTTACATCCATACACTAGAAAACAGATCTTCTTCTTAAATATTATATTCCTCAAAATTGATTACATACAGTAAGAATCAGCAAACAATTTCTATAAAGGACTAGGCAGTGAATATTTTCGGCCTTAAAGGCCACACAAAAGCAATCATAGATTATACATAAATAAATATGACTGTATTCCAATGAAACTTAACTTATGAACACTGAAATGTGAATTTCTTATAATTTTCATAGGTCATGAAATACTGATCACTTAAAATATTTTTTCCAATGATTTATTTTTTCTTAATGATTTAACATAGGCAGTGGGCTAGATTTGGCCTGAGAACTATAGTTTTTTGGAACCCTGACATATTAAGAAAGAAAGAAAGAGAGAAAGAACAATTTCTATAAAGTAGAAATTTTATGAATACTACTACTTATTGATCACAATGAAAAAATTAGAGATTAGCAACAAATTTTAATCAGGCTACCTACATGCAAATTTGGAATAGAAGGATTAAATTAACAACATTTTGGGGAAAGTAGGAATGCAAACCAAAATTACAAAGTTTAAAAAAAAAATGATAATAGAAGCACTGATATTAGGCCTTGTGGGATAAATATAAAGCACTGATCAGAGGAAAGTCCATTGCCTTAAATACTTATGTCAATAAAAAGTGAAATAAATAAATAAATAATTTTCCCACTAACTAGAAAAAGAACAACAAAATAGTGCAAAATAAAAACACATTGAATAATATAATAAAAATAAAAACAAACTAATGAGGTAGGGAATATAAAACAGAAGTTTTAAATATTAAATTAAATCCTCCCTTTTTCTCCAAATAATTAATAAAGTAAGGGGAAAAGCCAACAAGAAGAGCAGAATAATGTAAGAAACAAAAGGGTAGAAATAGCCATAACACAGGGAAAAAATTAAATAGTAAGAAGTTACTTTGTAACTTTTTGCAAATAACTTTGGAACCTAAAAGAAATGAATAATTCTGTTAAGTTAAATAAAATTAACTTACTAAAATTGATCCCATTAGCAATAGAAATCTTAGGTGCACCAATTTTGGTAGAAGAAAAGAGAAAGTTATCATAAAGCTACTCTCAAAATGCACAAAGTTCAGATCATTTCAAAAGGAAATTATACACTTTCAAAGAACAAATAGTCCCAGTTTTACATTAAATTTTCAAAAAAAAAGCTAATGAAAAGAAAATGTCCTATTGAAGCAATTATAACATTGATCATTAACATTTTAAATATAGCATGTTAAAAAGTTAGAAAACAATATCATTGGCTATCAACAAAAAATATTAAATAAGTTATCAATCAACAAAATACAACAGCACATTAATAATATCATGTGACCAAATAGATTGGAGTGCACAACATAATCTTGTTTCAATAACTGAAATTCATTAATACAATAGATGGTATTAATAGGTCTAAAGAGAAAATCATGTTATTATCTCCATTTTTCAGAAAAATGAAAAATGAAAAAACTTAACACCCATTACAGATAAAAATCTATGCATACTTTCTGAAACACATATCTTGCTTAATTGTCAAATATGAGGTAATTCCAATAAGATCAGATAAACAACAAGTATAACCCTGTACTAGAAGTGTTGATCAATGCAATTAGAAAAATCATCTGGAGGCATGAGAATTAAAAAAGAAATAAAACTATTTGCAGAAAATTTGATAGTATGTCTGCAAATCCTAGAAAATCAATGAAAAAATTAACTAAAACAATAATTTAGCAAAGAAAAAGATATAAAATTAATTTAAAAAACAATAGCCTCAATATATACTAAAAAACACCGATTGCAAGATATAATGGTAGAGGAAATATCCAAAACCAATAAGGAAGATAAAATACTTAGGAATAAATTTTACAAGAATATGTATAACCTATAAGATCAAAAGCTGAAGTATTCTTAAAGGACACAAAAGTCGACCTACACCAATAGGAATTTATCCTTTTTCCTTGTGTAGGATGGTTCAACCTCATCAATTCTCCAAAAACTAATTCATGAGTATAAGGCAATTCCAATGAAAATATGATTTTTTTTGTAATCAATAAAATTTGCAAATTTTGTATTGATACACAATTTCATATGGAAAAATAAACATACAGATGGGAGACAACACTGAAAAAGCAAAACTCTAAGGAGAGGCAACTAACTACCAGACATTACAAGATCTGGTATTTTAAAATTGTCTAAATATCTGCTTTTCTAAAATTTAAACAGTCTAGTATCAGAATCCAAATAGACAGAGACCAAAAAAACTAAATTAGAAAGCTCATAGACCCACATAACTTAGTATATGATAGAAATCGTAAGTGAAAACACAGAAGGCAAAATGAATTTTTTAATAAATTGTATTGTAGCAAGCCATTTGTTATTTGAAAAAAGTTAAAACTAAACCCATATTTCCCAGGACACAAAAAATTAATTACAAATGGATTATATATCTAAATATAAAAAAGTGAAAACCTTTACACACACAAAAAAAAAAAAGAAAGAAAAAGAAAACAAGGGTGTGGGGTAAACCTTTCTAATGCTGAGTGTGTGGGTGTGGGTGTGGATGTGTGCTGTGTGCTGGCTGTAAACCATATTTATCAGGTTCCAGTTAATAAATAAGAAATACTTATTCATTAACTTTACAACAGAGAACTTGGAAAGCATCATCTTAACCAAGTGGTAAAATTAACATTCCAGTTATGGGACTAATCTATATGATGTGCATTCCTTTATGATGCATTATTTTTAGAAAGGCATTGGTCAAAGATGTGAAAGGAAAAACTGAGGAACTGTTCCAGACTGAAGGAGTCTACAAAGGTTTGACAACTGTATTCAACTCATTATCTCCAACTGCATTCTGTAATGAGAGTAAAATTGCATAGGAACCATGGATTAGATGGTAGTAATATATCAATATAGAATTGCTTTTGTTGATAGTCTATTGTGGTCTTTTGGGGGAAGAGTGTTCTTTTTTTAAGGAAATGCATATTGAAGTATTTAGGGCTAAAAGGGCATTACGTATGCTATGGCAGTTTACAAAAAGGTCTGAATTTAGATTGAAAGAATGATAGAGCAAGCAGCAGAAATTGGGAAATCTGAGTAAGAACTATGCTAGTCACAACTATTTTTAAAAAATAAAAAATATATTTTTTTAGAAAGGAAAAGGACTAATGCATAAAACATAAACAGACAAATATTCTTGTCTTTTTCAAAAGAAAATGATAAAGAAAATTTTAAATGGCCAAAGATACAGACAATTCAGAAAAATGTATGTATCCTTCAAATGTATGAAAATAAATTCAAATTCATTCACAATAAAAGAAATGCTACAGGAAACTACTCTGAGATATAATTTCTCACCTATCAGATGGGCAATACTGAAAAAAAAAATACCTCTATAATACATTGCTGGAAAAATGTAAATTCCCTTTTAGATGGAAATTTGGCAAGATCTAGCATAAGCTTCCCCTTCCCTTACACCAAGTCTCCACTAAAGTAAAAATTCATTAGAAATGAAATGTTCACCATAATAGATCACATCTGGGCCACAAAATACACCTTAACAAATTTAAAAGAAGAGAAATCATAAAAAATACATTCTCAGACCATACAGAATTAAGCCAGAAGTCAATAACAGAAAGACATCTTGACAACCCTCAAACATTCATAAATTAAATAGCAAACCTCTAAGTAACTTAGGAGAAATTTCTAATGTTTTCAACAAAATAAAAATAAACTCAACAAGCTTAGGAAGATGGCAGAGTAGTAAGAACTTACACTCACACCATCTTATGTTTGCAACTAGATATCACTCACATCTGTATAAACAAACTGGAGTGACTGGAAGACTAACAGAACAAACTCCACAACTAAATGTAGAGGATGAAGCTTTCTCTAAGAGGTTAGAAAGGGCAGAAATGTGATCAGGAGCTGCCTACAGAAGGGAGGGAACTGAAGGTGCAGAAAGGGGAAACAGTCCCCCGTACCTGGGAGTCCCCATGGGAAAGATGAATCCCCATAATGTATGGCTGTGAAAACTAGAGGGGCAGAATTCCCTGAGTTTGTATAACCAGCAGGACTTGGAGCCTGGAGCTTTAAAACTCAGCTGACTCAGTACTGGGCAAGCCAAGAGGGCAAGTGATAGCTGGGTCCCCACCTTAAAAAGACAGCAGCCATAGAAAGGCAGCACAGAAATGACAGTTTGCACAATGCCTTGTTTATACTGATTTTAGAGCATGTTGGGAGCCTTCTCTGGGAACAAAGGAGCTGGCAAACACCATTTTCTTCCACATCCCCCAGCATAAATACAAGGCCACCTGCAAGAGGCTGGGCTGGACAGGCATTTGCTAACATGCTAGCAGTGTGCTCTGCCTATGCATTCTCCTGAGGACCCACTAACTTCAAACCTGTTGGTCTCAGCCCTGGGCTCAATGCAAATTTTGTCAATGGTGCATACTTATACCCTGCTATCCACCATGCACCCGCCAATCCCCTGGCTGCCACCTGATTCTGGCTGTTTTGCTTTGAGTAACCCAGCCTAAGACTAGCAGCTACTGCAAATTTTGCTGATACTACTGTCCTGCCCTCACTGCCTTCCTATGGTCATGCCCCTTCAGATCCATCCTTCCCGGGAATCATTAACACCACAGAAAGTAAGTGTAAGGGCCTGCCCCTCCCAGAGGAACTGGTTTGTGGACCCCGGATGTAGGGGCAGGGCAGGCCGGGTGGAGATGTCCAATTGGTGGTGCGTGTGTATATCCACTGTGGTGAATTGGGATTCAATTGGCCGCCTGTGTAGGGGCGGGGCTCAACCACTCCCATAAAGGTTGGTCTGCGAGGCTGTCAAGAGCAGAAGAAGGAGAGCTGTCAGAGAAGGAAGAAGAAGCAGAAGATGAAGAGTCGGGGGGAGCAGCAGAGAGAAGAGTCATCAGGAGAGAAGAAGAGCTGTAACAGCTCTTGTAAGAGCTATAAGCGCCGCCTGCAGCCCTGAGCCACCGGCAGTCCAGATGCCAGAGGCCCAGAGTCACCAGCGGTCCTGAGACACCAGTGGTCCTGACGCCTGCAGCCCCAAGCCACCAGCGGCCCCAAGCTGCCAGCAGTCCCGCTGCCAGTGGCCCCGAGCCGCTGGCGGCCCCAAGCCACCGGCGGTCCAGACACCAGTGGTCCCAACGCCAGCGGTCCCGTGCCACCAGTGGCCCCGATGCCTGCGGCCCCGAGATGCCTGTGGCCCTGAGATACCTGCAGTACCAAGACACCAGTGGCCCCAACGCCAGCGGTCCCGCGCCGCCAGCGGGCCCGACGCCTGTGGCCCCAAGATGCCTGCGGGACCGAGATACCAGCAGCCCCAATGCCAGCGCTGCGGGGAATGGCCTAGACAGCAGCAACCTCGCCGCGAACCCTGAGTCGCTTCCTCGCCGGAGCTCTGTCATTCCTGGGAGCGGCTTTGTCTGGGAAGAGGCCTCCTCAGTGAGCAGGCCTGTGGGAGCAGCATCATCAGGAAAGAGGCTTCCTCCAGAGCAGCCTTGCCAGAGCAGCCTTGTCTGGGGAGCAGCCTCGCCAGAGCAGCCTTGTCAGAGTGGAATCATGGGGAGCAGAGTCTGTGTCATCAGTGTTGTCCTCCTCGTCATCGTCATTGTCGTCATCGCCTCTTCGTCATTGGGAGCGGCTTCCTTCAGAGTGGCCCCTTCTTGGGAGCAGCTCCAACTGGGGAGTGGCCTCATCGGTGAGCGGCCTCATCGGAGTGGTGGCCTCCTATGGGGAGCAGCCTTGTCAGAGTGGCATCATGGGGAGCAGAGTCTGTGTCATCGCTGTCGTCATCGCCTCTTCGTCATTGGGAGCGACCTCATCCTGGGAGCGGCTTCCTCCAGAGTGGCCTCTTCTTGGGAGCGGCCCTGTCCAGGGAATGACCTCACCAGCAGTGGCCTTCTTGGGAGTAGCCTCTTCTTGGGAGCGGCTCCAACCAGGGAGCAGCCTCATCTGCGGAGCAGACTCGTCCGGAGTGGCCTTCTTGGGAGTGACCTTGTCAGAATCATCATCGTCGTCTTTTCGTAAGAGACAGCCCTGACCAGTCAGTTTGATTTTTGATGTTTGGCATGAAATAAAGCTTTGTTTGATTTTTGCTTTATATCAGTCTCGTTCCTTTGATCACAGACACTAACAGTAAGCACAGCCCACAATAGATAGAAAGT
Source organism: Lontra canadensis (assembly GCF_010015895.1). Taxonomy (NCBI): domain Eukaryota; kingdom Metazoa; phylum Chordata; class Mammalia; order Carnivora; family Mustelidae; genus Lontra; species Lontra canadensis. The sequence continues at coordinate 1,356,598 of NW_022631129.1, read as the reverse complement.
TAGTGCAGATGTCTGGAGTGAAAGAAAAAGCAACAAAATGAGGGGACAAGGGAGTATGTCCCACACAAGGAAACAATACAAAATCACAGCAAGATATCTAAGCAAAACAGAAATAAGTAATCTACCTTGTAGAGAATTTAAAGTAATGATTATAAAGATATTAACCAGATTTCAGAAAAGGATGGAGGACATCAGTGAGACCATTGACAAAGGGATAAAAAATAACATAAAAATGAAGAACCCAATAAATGATATTAAAAATACAACAGATGGAATAGTAGTAGGCTACAGGAAGCAGAAAAACAAGTGACTGGGAGGATAGAGTAATGGGAAACAACCAAGCTAAACAGGTGAGAGACAAACAAATACTGCATGTAAGAATAGACTTAGAGAACCCAGCAACACCATCAAAGCATAATATTCATAATATAGGAGTCCCAGAAGGTGAAGAGAGAGAAAGGGAAGTAAATAATGTATTTAAAGAAATGATACCTGAAAACTATCCTAATCAGGAAAAGCACAGAGATCAACAGAATAGAATAGAAAGCCCAAAAATATACCTGTGTTTATATGGTCAGTAAGTCTTTAACAAAGCAGGAAAGAATATCTGATGGGAAAAAGACATCCCTTCAACAAATGGTATTGGGAACACTGGATGACAACATGAAGAAGAATGAAACTGGACCATTTTCTTACCATTATACATAAAAATTAATTTAAAATGGATGAAAGACTTAAGTGTGAGACCAAAAACTATAAAAATCCTAGAACAGGATGTAGGTAATAATTTCTCTGACATTGGACACAATAGCTTCCTGAGACAAGGGAAACAAAAGAAAAAACTGTATACTGAACGGGAGAAGATATTTACAAATGATGTATCTGATAAAGGATTAGTATCTAAATATGAAGAACTTATCAAACTCAACACCCAAAAGCCCAAATTAAAAAATGGGCAGAAGACATAAACAGGCATTTCTCCAAAGAAGACATCCAGATGGCCAAGAGACACATGAAAAGATGCTCAACGTTCTTAATCATCAGAGAAATACAAATCAAAACTATGATGAGATATCACCTTACACCTGTGGAAATGGCTAAAATAAAAAACTCAAGAAACAAATGCTCATGAGTATGTGGAGAGAAAAGAATGCTCTCACACTGTGGGAATGCAGACTGGTGCAGCAGCTGTGGAAGACAGTAAGGAGTTTCTTCAAAAAATTAAAAATAGAACCACTCTACAATCCAGTAATCACACTCCTCATTAATTACCCAAAAATGCAAAAACACAAATGCAAATAGATACATGCACCCTAATGTTTATTGCAGGGGTACTTACAACAGCCAAATTATGAAAGCAGCCCAAGTGTCCATTGCTAGAGGAATGGATAAAGATGTGGTATATACATATAATGGAATATTACTCAACCTTAAAAAGGAATGGAATCTTGCCATGTACATTGACATGGATGGAGCTAGAGAGTATTATGCAAGTAAAATAACCAGTCAGAAAAAGACAAATACCATCAGATTTCATGCATATGTGGAATTTAAGAAAGAAAACAAGGAAAGAAAGAAAGAAGCCAAGAAACACCCTTAACTATAGAGAACAAACTAGTAGCTACCAGATGGGGGTAGGTGACAGGATGTTGAAGTGGCTGAAGGGGATTAAGAGAACACTTTTCAAGATTATCATTGAGTAATGTATAGAACTGTTGAAACACTAGATCATATACCTAAAACTAATATAACACTGTATGTTAACTATACTGGAATTTAAAAAATAATGAAAAAATTGAAATAAATAAGAACACAAGAAAGAATAGGATTTACAATCACAATAAAATAAAATAACTCATCAAAAGCTGTGGCATACTATTTCATTGTTTAGAGGAAAAAGAACAAAAGATCTAAAAGCATTTAATCTCAGATTGAACCCCAGGAAACTGAAGACATATTAACAAGTTGGACCTAAAGCAAATAGATGGCAAAGAAATAAAAATTAGAGCATATGTCAATGAAATAAAAATACAAAAACAGAAAAGGAAACCAAAGTCATTCACTAAAATATTAATAAAGTTAACAAACTTCTAGCCAGGCTAAGAAGAAAGATAATACAAATTACTAATGCCAGGAATGAAAGAGGCAGTTCACTACTGAGTCAGTAGACACTAAAATTATAATAATAAACTATGAATAAAAAAAGAATTTTCTTAACCTAATGAGAACTATTTGCAAAAATTCTATATAATATTCTCATTGGTAAGAAACTGAATGTTTAATAATTTGGAATTAAAGATATTTGTAATAACACACAAGAAAGAAATTCTTAGGTGTACGTCTAACAGAATGTGTACAGGAAACTTATACAGAAAACTGCAAAACCCTGGTGGAGATTATCAAAAAGATCCAAATAAATGGAAATATATACTATGTTTAGAAGACTTAATACATTAAGATGTCAATGTTCCCTTTTTTATCTACTGATTCAACAAAATCCCAACCTAAATCCCAGCATGTATAAAATAAAAAATAAAAATAAAATTTAAAAAATCCCAGCATGATTTTTGTTTTGTGGTTATCAGCAAACTGATTCTAAAATTATACAGAAAGACAAAGAACTGAGAAAGGAAGAACAAAGTTGAACGATTGACACTGCTTGATTGAGACTTACAAAAAGCTGCAGTAACCAAAATAGTATAGTATTGGGAAAAGTATGGTATAATCTGGGAACAGAATAAATAAATAGATCAGTGGAACAGTATAGAGAGCCTAGGAATAGACACACAAATGCCGTCATCTGACTTTTAACAGAGGCACACATGTACTCACCAGAGAAAGTGTAGTCTTTTCAACAAACACTGGCCTGCACAATTAAATGTCCTTTGCAAAAATGAGTGAATGAATGAATGAATGAGCAAATAAATAAATAGGAGCCTAGACATTGACCTAATATCTTACACAAAAACTTAGTCAAAATGGATCATATACCCAAATAGAAAATGAAAAACTAAAAATTCTAGGAGGAAAGAGGGAAAAATCTATATGATTTTATTTTTTGTGATGAGATTTTAGAACACTAAAAGCATGAATAAAAAAATTCATAAGTTAGACTAATATAGTTAAAAATCTTTGTCCTTTGAAAATCTCTGTTATTGTAATGAAAAGACAAGCCACAGACTGGGAAACAATATTTTCAAACAACGTATCTGACTTGTAACCACAATATACAAAGAATTTTTAAAATTCAACTAATCTTTAAAACTCAACCCAATTAAAATCTTGGCAAAAGATCTAAACCATATCATCCAAGAAGATGTACAGATGGCAAAAAAAAAAAAAAAAGATGATAAACAATTCAACATCATTTCTCAACTGCAAATTAAAACAGCAGTGGATTACCCATACTCATCTATTATAATTGTTAAAAAAAAAAAACCTCATAGGGTATTTGTCTTTCTCTGAATGACTTATTTCACTTAGCATAATACTCTCTAGATCCATCCACATTATTGTAAATGGCAAGATTTCATTCTTTTTTATGACTGAATAATATTCCATCATATATATACTCCACATCTTCTTTATCCATTCATCCGTCAATGGACATTTGGGCTCTTTCCATAACTTGACAACTGTTGATAGTGCTGCTATAAACATTGGAGGGTATGTGCCCCTTTGAATAAGTATTTTGTATCTTTTTGGTAAATACCTAGTAGTGCAACTGCTGGATCATAAGGTAGTCCTATTTTTAACTTTTTAGGGAACTTCCATTGTATTTTCCAGAATAGCTGCACCAGTTTGTATTCCCACCAAGAGTGTAAGGGGGTTCCCTTTTCTTTGCATCCTTGCCAACCTATCTTGTTTCCTGTGTTGTCAATTTTAGCCATTCTGACAGGTATGAAGTGATATTTCATTGTTGTTTTGATTTGTATTTCTCTGAAAAGGAGTGATGTTGAACATCTTTTCATGTGTCTGTTGGCTATCTGTATGTCTTCCTTGTAAAAATGTATATTCCTGTCTTCTTCCAATTTTTTAACTGGATTATTTGTTTTCTGTGTGTGTTGAGTTTGGTAAGTTCTTTATATGTTTTGGATATTAACCCTTTATCAGATATAAGTGTCATTTGCAAATATTTTCTCCCATTCTGTAGTTGCCTTTGAGTTTTATTGATTGTTTCCTTCACTGTGCAGAAGTGATTAAGTCTCAGTAGTTCATTTTTGCTTTGTTTCCCTTGCCTCAGGAGACATATCTAGTAAGAAGTTACTATGGCTGATGTCAAAGAAGTTACTGACTGTTTTATTCTCTAGGATTTTGATGGTTTTCTGTCTCACATTTAAATCTTTAATCCATTTTAAATTTATTTTCTGTAAACATGGGATTTAAGAGACAAAACAAATAATCATGGGAGATAAAAGAAAGAGAAAGGAAAACCAAGAAATAGACTCTTAACTACAGAGAACAAACTGATGGTTACCAGAGAGTATATGTGCTGCCAAAGCAAGCATGATGGCTACCAGAGAGGAGGTCATTGGGGGAGATGGGTTAAATAGGTGTTGGGGATAAAAGAGTGCACTTGTTGTGATGAGCACTAGGTGTTGCATGGAAGTGTTGAATCACTAAATTGCACACCTGAAAGTGTAATATTACACTCTATATTAACTAATTGGAATTTAAATAAAAATTTTAAAAATAATTAGGAAAGTTTTAAAATTTAAAAAAAACACAATTTTTTTTGTCAGTTTTTGTTTGTTTGTTTGTTTGTTTTTTGTTCTACATCCTCACCACCAATTGCTGGTGAGGATGTAGAACAAAAGGCACTCTTACACATGCTTATGGAAATGCATAATGTTACAACTGTTTCTGAAGTACTTCATAGTTTTTCATAATCAATTGTTTTACATGTAATCTGGCAGTTGTACCCCTATGTACTCAATTGATTTAAAAAGTTATGCCACACAGAAATCTGCATGCTAATGTTTATAGGAGCTTTATTTGCAATTGTCAAAACTGAAAACTACCAAAATATCCTTCAACAAGTGACCAGATAGACAAACTGGTACATACATACAATGGAAAAATACTATTCAGTGATTTTAAAAAGACCTAGCAATCTTTGCAATAAAAAAGTACATGAACTTTAAATACATTTTACTAAGTAAAAGGAGCCAGTCTGAAAATGCTACATACTGTATGATTACAATTATACAACATTTTGGAAAAAGCAAACTTATAGAGACAGAAAATAGATCAGTGGTTGCAAGGGCTTTGTGAAAGGGGGAAGATTGAATATGTAATGCACAGAAGATTTTTAGGATTGTGAAATTCTTGTATGGTATTTTATTGCTGCATAGGTGACACTATTTCCCAAAGCCCATAGAACTTTTTGGCACAAAGAGTAAATTTTATGCATATAAATTAAAGCAAACCCAACTAGATTGGTAGAGGATACCAGACAGAAGTGCAGACTGTAATGAAAGAATTTAAATGTGTTTAAAACATATGACATAATCTCACCAAGGAAAGAGAGCTGGAGAGAAGAACTGCTGGGCTAAGTAACTTGGGGAATAAGTAGATATTGTAAAACTAAAGACAAAATAAACTACCATAAGCACTATACACCAGACGGCAAAGTTGTTTCTCAAGGATGCTGTTGTACTTACATCCTGAAAATGATTAAGTAAATGGATGGTGGATGCTGGGAGCCACGTTTCTCACTGCTGGTGTGCAAGGCTACAGAAAAGCAAAAAGAGTACCCAGAATGGGTCACATGTGTGGGGTTAGAGCTGGTGACAGCATTATGAATTTACATTTTGTTTAATGTAGATACAAATGGGTATATATAGAAATACTAATAGATATGTGTATAGATAGACTAACACACCCACATATTCTTTCAAGCTCTGTCTGCTGAGAAAGCTCAGGAACAACCATGCCCAAGCCACAAGCACACACAGCACCTAGGGCTTAGTTTGTGATACCATTTCCAATAAAAGGAATCAGGACCCCTTGAAAAAGTGGCTGAATCTAGGGCTGGGACAGAAAATATTATAGACAACACTAGAGCATCTTATAGTGCCAGAAAGTAAGAAAGTGCTGAAAAACAAGACGATGTCTTTTATTAGAAGAATACAAGCACCAAACTGCATGATCTCCCAATGGAGATGAAACCTAGAGCAATTTGAGCAACCCAAATTACTACTACTACTAATAATAATGTGGTGTTAGATTACAACTTAAAGTATAGTAAAATAAATATTCATGAGTGCTGACATTAATTATTAAATAATATTTATTTATATTAAATAATAATTAGTCAATGAGGGAGAACAAACAAATCTCTTGTAGGAGATGGAGGATGGGGTGGGAAGAAATACCTTCACAATGGAAAAACTTGATAAAAAATATCTCAGCCAGGGTGCCTGGGTGGCTCAGTTGGTTAAGCAACTGCCTTCAGCTCGGGTTATGATCCTGGAGTCCTGGGATTTAGTCCCATATTAGGCTACCTGCTTGCCTGCTTCTCCCTCTGACCTCTCCCCTCTCATACTCTCTCTCTCCCATTCTCGCTCTCTCTCTCAAAAATAAATAAATACAATCTTTAAAAATATCTCATCCAGGTGATCAAGGTCAACATCATCAGTGATATTTCGTGATGATAGTATGTACCCTTGATATGAGGTTATGATAGCATTTTTACCTCAGTGGCTTTTCCTACCCAAAACCCATAACCCCATTGTAATCCTGGAAAAGAAATCAGACAAAACCAAACTGAGAAGTATTATATAAAATACTTGTAGAACACTCCTCAAAACTGTCAGAATCTTCAAAACAAGGAAGGTATAAGAAAGTTTCAGTCTAGCAGAGCCCAAAAAGACATGGTGGCTAAACATAATGTATTATGTTCTTAGATGATGGGATGGGATGGGATGGGATGGGATGGGATGGGATCTTAGAAAAGGAAAAGAACATTAGGTAAAAAACTAAGGGGTTCCATGTAAAGTATGAATTTCAGTTAATAATAAAATATCAATACTTGTTCATTAGTTGTGACAACTGTATTAAACTAATGTAACATGTAATAGGAGTAACTAGGTATAGAGTATAAAAGAACTATCTGCATTAACACTGCAATTTTTCTGTAAAACTTTTCTGAAACAAAAAAAGCTTATTTAAAAAATAATTACTAGGGGCACCTGGGTGGCTCAGTGGGTTAAGCCGCTGCCTTCGGCTCAGGTCATGATCTCTGGGTCCTGGGATCGAGTCCCGCATCGGGCTCTCTGCTCAGCAGGGAGCCTGCTTCCCCCTGCCCTTCTTTTCTCTCTGCCTGCCTCTCTGCCTACTTGTGATCTCTCTCTGTCAAATAAATAAATAAAAATCTTTAAAAAAAAATAATAATAATTACTAGATGATGTAATAAGCACAATAATAGACATGTATATATTAGAGAAGTACAGAGGAGGGGTACTTACCCTAGACTGTTTTTATATCTCAAATAATTTTGGAAATAAAATTTCAACCAATTATTTCCCATTTTAAAACATACCTTTCCATAATAATTATTTACTAAATTATTAATTCTTAATTAAATCAAATTGTTAATTAAGAATTTTTAATCTTGGGTGCCTGGGTGGCTCAGTTGGTTAAGCGTCTACCTTCCACTCAGGTCTCAGGACTCTGGGATCAAGTCCCATATAGTGTGCCTTGCTCAGTTGGAAGCCTGCTTCCACCTCTGCCTCTGCCTGCCACTCCCCAGGTTTGTGCTCTCTCTCTCTCTCTCTCACTATCTCTCTGTGTCAAATAATTAAATAAATTTTTTTAAATTTAATCTTTTCTTTAAAGATTCTAAGGGCATCTATAAAGATATTAAGGGCAATTCTTTGTACCATCACAGATTCCTTCATGTCATAAAAGAAGCCTAAAGTGATACAATTCTTCAATTTTCTAGGTATTTTCATCATGAAATATAATATATACATGGAAAAGTAACATAACAGGATGTACAGTTTAGCGATTTTATCTCAAATTAAGCCTCCCTCCTTTCTGCCTCCTCATGACATCTCTAGTCTAACTCTGAAATGTCCCTCCAAGACAGCTGTGAATGGACAAACAACATGTGCACAAATGTGACTCAGGGAACTGAGCCATCTGCAGAGTTTCCCAGGGCCTGCCCCACCCAGCCTCCAAGACAGAGCACCCCTCTGTTCCTTGTTTTGTGCTTCATGTTTCCCTGTCCCCAATAATGTTTCAAATTCTGCCCCTACTTCTGCTCTTACCTCAGTGAATTCGAGCAAAAATTTGATATCCACCCCCAATTCCAACCCCCAAAACCTATTATGTTGGTGATTTGTTGAGTACACCAGCAGGGAGGAGCAGTGAAAGAAGGTGGTTATCTGTGTTCTGGGAACTATATTCTAAGACAAATATGCAAGGAATGATCCCAATCTTTTGGTACAAGTTGAGACCTGATTTGTGACCCAGTATGTGATCTATTCTGAAGAATGTCCCATGTGCGCTCTATACTTTTTTGTGTGTTAAATTTGAAAGTATATGTTTTTATTTTAGAGAGTGCTTTATATTGTGAATAAGCAGGTACTATATTATGACCATCACTGAAATTAATTTGGAGAAACTGACAACTAAAATATTTGGTCATTTTTTTTTTTTGAGGGACTACAGCCTTCCTGCCCATTCTTAGTTTATGCATCACTCAATCCACAAACCAGAACATGAGTTTCCTCTCAGAATTTTTAGTTTTCTCCCTCAGAGTAAAATGAATTAATTTTGATATTGCGGACCTTCAGAACTGCTATTCAGTACATCCAACTACTGAACTTTACCCATGAGACTCCCCCAAACTCAGCAAACTCATAGAAGCTTCTACCTATCAATTTTATCTTTTGGAAACTAAGGAATTGCTGGAATGGAAAAAGAAACATTTCGAGTACAACCCTCAAGAGGAGTCATAAAATGCCTAATAGTTACCTCCGCTTCATTATAATGTTAAAATACCCACCCTGGGCAGGGAATAACCTTCATTAGCAATAACATACAATATTTCAATAAGCATGTTTTCTCAGTACACATGTGAAACATTATTCCTGCTTATTATATGCAATGATAAGGCCTCCTCCTTGGAATATTCATTCCAAACCTTAATGAAAGAGAATCATGGCTTACTTCTGTTCAGGGAGTCATGGCTTTGGAAATTTTTCCAAAATTTTTCCAAAATTTTCCTACATATTTGCTGCAAATTAAGATGACTTTGTGAGGCAACTTTACCTGGGGTAGTCTATGTCTATAACTCACCAAGAAGCAGACCCACATTGGTTTAACACATCTCTTTCTAAGCCCCAGTTTCAGCCATAAAAATACTGAAGGCTAACCAAGTCACAATCAACCTGTGCTGCATTTTATAGAATTTTTCTAACAATACAAAAGTTTTTCCTTAAAATGGTAAGAAAAATAAGAAACAAATAGTAATGCATGTAATATCAGTACCAAAAATCTAAGCACTCTTTACTACAGTGTAATGAACTATGGACACATTAAATATGCTCTCTTTTGCTCTGTTGACTTTTGTAGAGACTAAAATCCCACAAAGACCACAGGAAAGACTTGCCATCATAATATTATTCTGGAGAGATGGCTGTTCTCAATTTACATGCAACATTTTGATATTCACTCATTCATTAATTTTTCTTTTTTTTAATGTACTTTGTGTTATACATTATTAAGTTCATGAAAATATAGCAAAGTAACTTCTGACATGGTATCTGCCTTCACATAACAAAACAGTAGGATGACAGATACATAAAGATATCGTGAAGCACAATATGACGAGTGCAATAATAAAAATGGCATATCTCTAGTTTCTTTGGGAAAGTCTAATTAAATATTTATGCTTTCTAACAAAAATTCTAAGCCTCTTGAAACTTCCCAAATGAAGAAGGCAAGTAAAATTCCAGGCCTTCAGAAAACATCACTTTAATAGAATGACATTTCTGTCTCTAAAGCAAACTGCTTTGGAAAATAACCTGATTAATAGATAACCTTGCTTTATGTTTATATATGTGGAATAGTAGTTGAGTTCTAAGTTATTAAATTAAAAGCAAAACAAAATCTGGTCAGAAATGACACATGATAATCATCAAAAGAAACTATTCTGTTCTAAAGTGTGACTCACCTCATGATTTATTAGTTAACAAAATAACTACTTTTTGTTGTGCTGTGTCTCCTTTCAACTAGGTTGCTTTGGTAGCCATTTTAAATAAAACCATAGAAATTACTTAAAATCATTTCCAATACATTGCTCAAAGAATCTCATTTCCTGATATATATCTTCAATCAAGTGTCATATTATCCAGCTGTGATGACAAGAAAGAAGTAGTGACTTACAGATTGTAATTGTTTTTCTGTATGCATCAAAAAATAATCCACAGTGAAGGCGTTACATGTCTCTATCCTTCTGCTCCATAAATTTCACCAATATCTTTCAGGCATCAGAATGGGAATGTCCTTGGATGATACAATTAGTTCATGTATGCTGCCACTTACTGATTACCCAGATCAAAAAGGAAAGGAAACCGTGAAGATCATCAGACAGTTAAACCCATGCCCCATCTCCCTCAACTTCTCTATGAAAATGTTTAAGCAGTGACATGGTAAATAAACTACATTTTTCTCTACTCCTTCAAAAGTAAAAATATAGCAAAATATTTTTTTTATGCCAGTAGGAGTGAGGCAAGAGAAAAGAAGACATATGGTAGATATACAAGTGTATTTACCAACTTCTGCACCTCAAAATTACCTACTCTTGAATATTAACAGCTATTGAATTATTTAAAAGTTCTAATATAAACATAGAGGCAATCAAATACACAGTGCCATTGAAAAAACATCTACATAGATTGGCCTTTGGTCAAGATGGCAGAGAAGTAGCAGGCTGAGACTACATAAGGTAGCAGGAGATCAGCTCAATAGCTTATCAATCCATTGCAAACACCTACAAATCCAACAGGAGATGGAAGAGAAGAAGAGCAACAATTCTAGAAACAGAAAATCGACCACTTTCTGAAAGGTAGAGCCGGTGGAGAAGTGAATCCAAAGCGACAGGAAGATAGACCAGGGGGGGAGGGGCCGGCTCCTGACAAGCAGCAGAGCAATGGAGCACAAAATCAGGACTTTTTAAAGTCTGCTCCACTGAGGGACATTGCTCCAGAGGTTAAACCAGGGTGAAGCCCGCGTGGAGTCAGAGTGGCCCCATGTCCCGCGGGGTCACAGAATGATCGGGTGTGTCTGAGTGTCCCACAGCTCTCAGGTATTAGAGTGGGGAAGCTGGTTACAGAGACAAAGCCAAGGAGTGAGCTCTAATCTCAGGCTTACCTTGAACTGGTCACAGGCTGGGTGAGCTTGGAGTGAGACTGGAGGACAGGGAGACGGGAGCAATTGAGCGCTTTTCTCCAAGTGCGGCCAGAGGCCAGGGAGATGGGAGTGACTGAGTGCTTTTCTCTGAGGATGCACTGAGGAGCAGGGCCTGAGCTCTTGCCTTCTCCGGGCCACATATTGAGAGGCTGCCATTATCATTCCCATCCTCCAGAACGCCACAGAAAGCGTTCAGGGAACAAATCTCCTGAAAGCGAACCCGAGCAGATTACTTAGCCTGGCCCCCAGTAAGGGTGGGGCAATTCTGCCTCGGGCAAAGACACTTGAGAATCACTACAATGGGCCCCTCCCCCCAGAAGATCAGCAAGAAATTCAGCCAAGACCAAGTTCACTTACCAAGGAGAACAGTGGAACTCCAGAGGAGGAGAAAGCAAAGTGTGGTATTCATGGCTTTCTCCCCATGATTCTTTAGTCTTGCAGTTAATTTTTTTTCTTCTGCTAATTTTTTTAACTTTTACCCTTTCCTCTTTTAACGTTTTTTAACTAGTTTATCTTAATAATACCTTTCAAAAATAATAATAATAATCTTTTTTGAACCTTCATTATTATAGTCATATTTTATCCTTCATTGTATCTAACTTTCTTTTTTGTAGAAACATAGAGTTTTTTCTGCTAAAAAATTTGGGGTACAACTTCTCCTAATAGATCAAAATATACCCCAAATCTAGCTCCGGGTTTGTTCTAGTCTCCAACCTGAGCAAATTCTCTCCACTTTCTTTTTCCTTATACTCCCAACTAACTTACTTTATCAACTCCTTTTTAAGAAATATAAAAAACAATTTTTTTTCTCATCTTTGCAGGCATATCCCATCACTTAATTGTGTCTATCCTTATATATGTTTTTCATTCTTTAAAATTGTGGGTAGTTTCTTCTAAGAGACAAAAATACTCCCAAAATTAAGTGGGTGTCCTGTTCTAGTCACCAAATATATATATATATATATATATATATATATATATATATATATTTCATTTTTAATATTTTGTCTTTTTTTTAACTTTTTTTTTTCTGAACTTCTTTTTATCCCTTTCTCCATCCTATGATTTGGGAACTCTTATGAGTTGGTTAAAGGACACTTTCCTGGGGTCTTTTCCACCCCTTTAGTATTTTATTTGCTCCTTCATATATTCTTATCTGGACAAAATGACAAGGTGGAAAAACTCACCACAAAAAAAAGAACAAGAGGCAATACCGAAGACTTGGGACCTAATCAATATGGACATTGGTAATATGTCAGATCTAGAGTTCAGAATGATGATTCTCAAGGTTCTAGCCAGGCTCAAAAATGTCATGGAAGATATTAGAGAAACCCTCTCCAAAGAGATAAAAGCCCTTTCTGGAGAAATTAAAGAACTAAAATCTAACCAAGTTGCAATCAAAAAGCTATTAATGAGGTGCAATAAAAAATAGAGGCTCTTACTGCTAGGATAAATGAGGCAGAAGAAAGAATTAGTGATATAGAAGACCAAATGACAGAGAATAAAGAAGCTGAGCAAAAGAGAGACAAACAAATACTGAAACACGAGGAGAGGATTAGAGAGATAAGTGAAACCATAAGATGAAACAACATTAGAATAATTGGGATTCCAGAAGAAGAAAAAAGAGAGAGGGGAGCATAAGGAATATTGGAGCAATTATTTTAGAGAATTTCCCTAATATGGCAAAGGGAACAAGCATCAAAATCCAGGAGATGCAGAGAACCACGCTCAGAATCAATAAGAATAGGTCCACACCCCATCACCTAACAGTAAAATTTCAAGTCTTAATGACAAACAGAAAATCCTGAAAACAGCCAGAGAAAAGAAGTCTGTAACATACAATGGTAAATATATCAGATTGGCAGCAGACTTATCCACAGAGACCCGGCAGGCCAGAAAGAACTGGCATGATATATTCAGAGCACTAAACGAAAAAACATGCAGCCAAGAATACTATATCCAGCAAGGCTATCATTGAAAATAGAAGGAGAGATAAAAAGATTCCAGGACAAACAAAAACTGAAAGAATTTGTAAACACCAAACCAGCTCTACAGGAAATATTGAAAGGGGTCCTCTGAGCAAAGAGAGACCCTAAAAATAGTGGATCAGAAAGGAACAGAGACAATATACAGTAGCAGTCACCTTACAGTCAATACAATAGCACTAAATTCATATCTCTCAATAGTTACCCTGAATGTTAATGGGTTAGATGCCCGAATCAAAAGACACAGGGTATCAGAATGGATAAAAACAAAAGCCATCAATATGCTGCCTACAAGAAACTCATTTTAGACCCAAAGACACATCCAGATTTAAAGTGAGGGGGTGGAAAACAATTTACCATGCTAATGGACATCAGAAGAAAGCTGGGGTGGCAATCCTTACATCAGATCAATTAGAGTTTAAGCCAAAGACTATAATAAGAGATGAGGAAGGACACTATATCATACTCAAAGGGTCTGTCCAACAAGAAGATCTAACAATTTTAAATATCTATGCCCCTAACATGGGAGCAGCCAACTGTATAAACCAATTAATTACAAAATCAAAGAAACACATCGACCATAATACAATAATAGTAGGGGACTTTAAAACTCCCCTCACTGAAATGGACAGATCATCCAAGCAAAAGATCAACAAGGAAATAAAGGCCTTAAATGACACACTGGACCAGATGGACGTCACAGATATATTCAGAACATTCTACCCCAAAGCAACAGAATACACATTCTTCTCTAGTGCACGTGGAATATTCTCCAGAATAGATTACATCCTGGGTCACAAATCGGGTCTCAACCAGTAGCAAAAGATTAGGATCATTCCCTGCATATATTCAGGCCACAATGCTCTGAAACTAGAACTCAATCAAAAGAGGAAATTTGGAAAGAACCCAAATACATGGAGACTAAACAGCATCCTTCTAAAGAATGAATGGGTCAACCAGGAAATTAAAGAAGAATTGAAAAAATTCATGGAAACAAATGATATTGAAAACAAAACCATTCAGAATCTGTGGGACACAGCAAAGGCATTCTTGAGAGGAAAATATATAGCTATACAAGCCTTTCTGCAGAAACAAGAAAGTTCTCAAATACACAACCTAACCCTACACCTAAAGTTGCTGGAGACAGAAAAACAAAGAAAGTCTAAACCCAGCAGGAGAAGAGAAATCATAAAGATCAGAGCAGAAATCAATGAAATAGAAACAAACAACACCAAAAAAAACCCAATAGAACAAATCAATGAAAGTAGGAGCTGGTTCTTTGAAAGAATTAATAAGATTGATAAACCCTTGGCCAGACTTATCAAAAAGAAAAAAGAAAGGACCCAAATAAATAAAATCATGAGTGAAAGAGGAGAGATCACAACCAACACCAAAGAAATACAAACAATTATAAGAAGATACTATGAGAAACACTATGCCAACAAATTCAACAATTTGGAAGAAATGGATACATTCCTAGAGAAATATAAACTACCACAACTGAACCAGGAAGAAATAGAAAACCTGAACAGACCCATGACCAGTAAAGAGATTGAAACAGGCATCAAAAATCTCCAAACAAACAAAAACCCAGGGCCAGATGGCTTCCCAATGGAATTCTACCAAACATTTAAAGAAGAATTAATTCCTATTTTCCTAAAACTGTTCCAAAAAATAGAAATGGAAGGCAAACTCATATTATGAGGCCAGCATCACCTTGATCCCAAAACCAGACAAGGATCCCATCAAAAAAAGAGAACTACAGACCAATATCCTTGATGAACACAGATGCAAAAATTCTCACCAAAATACTAGCCAATAGGATTCAACAGTACATTAAAAGGATTATTCACCACGACCAAGTGGGATTTATTCCAGGGCTGCAAGGTTGGTTCAACATCCGCAAGTCAATCAATGTGATACAACACATTAATAAAAGAAAGAACAAGAACCATATGATACTCTCCATAGATGCTGAAAAAGCATTTGACAAAGTACAGCATCCCTTCCTGATCAAAACTCTTCAAAGTGTAGGGATAGAGGGCACATACCTCAATATTATCAAAGCCATCTATGAAAAACCCATCGCAAATATCATTCTCAATGGATAAAAACTGAAAGCTTTTCCTCTAAGGTCAGGAACACGGCAGGGAGGTCTGTTATCACCACTGCTATTCAACATAGTACTAGAAGTCCTAGCCTCAGCAATCAGACAACAAAAAGAAATTAAAGGCATCCAAATCGGCAAAGAAGAAGTCAAACTCTCACTCTTCACAGATGATATGATACTATATGTGGAAAACCCAAAAGACGCCACTCCAAAACTGCTAGAACTTGTACAGGAATTCAGTAAAGTGTCAGGATATAAAATCAATGCACAGAAATCAGTCGCATTTCTCTACACCAACAACAAGACAGAAGAAAGAGAAATTAAGGAGTCCATCCCATTTACAATTGCACCCAAAACTATAAGATACCTAGGAATAAACCTAACCAAAGAGACTAAGAATCTATACACAGAAAACTATAAAGTACTCATGAAAGAAATTGAGGAAGACTCAAAGAAATGGAAAAATGTTCCATGCTCATGGATTGGAAGAATAAATATTGTGAAAATGTCTATGCTACCTAAAGCAATCTACACATTTAATGCAATTCCTATCAAAGTACCATCCATTTTTTTCAAAGAAATGGAACAAATAATCCTAAAATTTATATGGAACCAGAAAAGACTGTGAATAGCTAAAGGAATATTGAAAAAGAAAGCCAAAGTTGGTGGCATCACAATTCCAGACTTCAAGCTCTACTGCAAAGCTGTCATCATCAAGACAGCATGGTACTGGCACAAAAACAGACACATAGATCAATGGAACAGAATAGAGAGCCCAGAAATAGACCCTCAACTCTATGGTCAACTCATCTTCGACAAAGCAGGAAAGAATGTCCAATGGAAAAAAGACAGCCTCTTCAACAAATGGTGTTGGGAAAATTGGACAGCCACATGCAGAAAAATGAAATTGGATCATTTCCTTACACCACACACGAAAATAGACTCAAAATGGATGAAGGACCTCAATGTGAGAAAGGAATCCATCAAAATCCTTGAGGAGAACACAGGCAGCAACCTCTTCGACCTCAGCCGCAGCAACATCTTCCTAGGAACATCGCCAAAGGCAAGGGAAGCAAGGGCAAAAATGAACTATTGGGATTTTATCAAGATCAAAAGCTTTTGCACAGCAAAGGAAACAGCCAACAAAACCAAAAGACAACTGACAGAATGGGAGAAGATATTTGCAAACGACATATCAGATAAAGGGCTAGTGTCCAGAATCTATAAAGAACTTAGCAAACTCAACACCCAAAGCACAAATAATCCAATCAAGAAATGGACAGAAGACATGAACAGACATTTCTGCAAAGAAGACATCCAGATGGCCAACAGACACATGAAAAAGTGCTCCACATCACTCGGCATCAGGGAAATACAAATCAAAACCACAATGAGATATCACCTCACACTAGTCAGAATGGCTAGAACAAGTCAGGAAATGACAGATGCTGGCGAGGATGCAGAGAAAGGGGAACCCTCCTACGCTGTTGGTGGCAATGCAAGCTGGTGCAACCACTCTGGAAAACACATGGAGGTTCCTCAAAAAGTTGAAAATAGAACTACCCTATGACCCAGCAATTGCACTGCTGGGTATTTACCCTAAAGATACAAACATAGTCATCCAAAGGGGCACGTGAACCCAAATGTTTATAGCAGCA